>NC_083823.1:3152424-3242695 GCF_015708825.2 Lethenteron reissneri | reverse complement strand
TGTAGAATATGTCATGTCGGTGAAATGCCATTATGATGGCTGACTTAGTTTTGCATGGGATATCCTGTTCGCTGGGGTTTCTTGAAGAATTTTCGAAAAGCAAAACATCAGCTCTATCTTGTAAAAGCCGTGACTTTCCGGTGTATTGTCTCCCAAATTTCCATGAGCCGTTTTTTCCCCAGCAAAATTTATCGGAACTATGCACTTTCCCTGACGATAAGAAACCTCGTAAATGTCAACGTCAACGTGCCTCCCAGCGCAACTGAGCTACGAACAGCTTTCATTTCCTATGGCAGCTGTGAGCCCGTGGTTAAAATTCCACATTTTCATGGCAGGGGCCATATAAAGGCCGAAGGCACAGTCGATATAACACGAAATATATGCAAACATATATTTACTTTTCCCATGAGGTATTTCCTGTCGGGCACAAATATCCCTCCGGATCACTGAGGACAGATTTCGCAACGACACGTTGGGACCTCTCTGCAAGGTTGACTCGAATTGGCCTAGATTTCTTAAATTCTGAAGGGAAAATCCATTGGCAGCACCACCGTGGCCGCTCATCTTTCAGCAAGCACATTGCCTCCCCAGGCAGTAACTTCTTCACTGGGCAGTGCATGCGTCTCATTCAGCATCAAATTATTCTGACAAACAACGCCATCGACTGTTCAAGCACTCAAATTAAATAAATGAAAATATAATCCGTTGACCAGAGTGGCCTTTGGATGAGTGTTTCTTCCCCCCCCCCTCCACCCCCCGCCATCGCATCACATTGGAGAACAGACGGTCCTATCGACCGCTAAGAAATGCACGGGGGGGGGGGAGGGGTTGGTGCAGGATTGCCAGGCCGACGGTTGTGACTGATGACGGAGTAGCAGGGATGGGATCAGCGCTGAGAAAAAAAACACATTTTGAGATCAGCTGTTGCACGCAGGCTGCTAGGCGGATCGTTACATGGCGAGACCGTAGTGGATGGCGATAGCTTTGGGGAGACCTTCATCAAGCAGTGGTTACATCTTGGCTGATGATGATGATGAGTATTTGTTTATAAAAAAAAAAAACTCGCGCCAGCTTTGACTTCACCAAATCCCATCGGCAGGATGCCAAATGAAAGCTACTGGATGATCGTTCAATGTTGTGAGTGCAAAGCTTCCGTACTGTGCAGTCCCCCCTTTGTCAATCCACTGCTGGATGAACACTTCCCTATGCAGTGCCAGTCATGAACAAGCTAATGCAACAATGCATGCAACCTCGGGTTGGAAAGGGTTTAAACAAAACAGACAGAACTCAGCCAGACTTAAAATCAACAAATAAGTGATGTGTGGCCCTAGAAAAACACTTGTATTTTTGGAACTGTTGAAGACAACCCTGAAATGTCAGCCTGTATCCACCGAGTGACACGTCTTGTCTATTTTTATCTGAACGCGCACAGACAGTTGATGTTCAGCCTTGTCCTTTCAGTGCGGCGCAGATGCGTCCTCGCACGAAACTCTTGATCGCGGCGTAATCCGAAAATTTGGCGCACGATCAAATTAGACCGACAAGGACACCTTCCGCGGGATTAACGCGTACGGTATTATGGCTGCGACGGACGAAGTGGGGGCGGTGAGCGCACTGCCCCCACGAGCCGAGCAGCCCTGTGGTGGCCTCCCGGCTGTGGCTAACCGCCGGCGGTGAGTGACGTCCGAACTGGTCTTGCAGGTGTCCCACCTTAGTTAATCTTCGCCGAGCGATTGTGGTGAAGTATGGTCGAGCAACCTCCGTGATTTGCAGGGTACAGGGAGGCCATCAACTAGCAGCTAAACCACTGCATCGGTAAGTTTAACTTGAATCGATTACAAAGTTGTATCTTCAAATTGAAGAGCATGCCAATGATTACGATGAATTTAATCATTTTCAACTTGTCATGACGAACGCTGCAATACTTTTTAACTGCATAAATCGTTAACTCTCGTAATCGTTGCTGGCATTTTACATCTCAAATACCAGCAAGAGTCTTCATATTTCAAGAGAAAAAATGTATAATTTGGTCATTCGAAAGGCATGCCTATTTAAAGATGTTAAGGCTCATCGCTCCGCACAATATCACATCTGCTCACGAGAATTTGACATTCTTTCCAACAAATCAATTTCAGTTGTTTATAGCTTTTTGTTGGAAAAATCAACACACACACAAAAGGGACCCAATTTTTTTTCGGACGCGTGCTCCTGAACACCCGCGCTCAGTCGCAGAGTCAAAGCGTGGCCCCGCCTGCTTCTCTGCCTGTAATTTGGGCCGATTTGTGTCTCAGCCGTGCCAGACAAGCTTGGCTGCATCGCTCATCATATCGTGCCGCGGCCACAGCCGGGGGGGGTGCTGGGGTAGTGCCAGCTGCCAGGACGATTATCGGCGAGCTGATCTGATTGGCTGTTTGCGCTTTAGGGGTGCGGGAGAGGATGAGGGGGACGAGGAGGAGGAGGCTGGTGAGACCGAGTCCGCTAGAATAGAATGGGGCAAAGACAGAGATCGGATTGGGTGATGATTATGTGGGTCTCTCTGGTCTCAGACTAAGCATGACCCAGGCGAGGCGGTCAAATAAGCTGCACCCATTTCATGCCATTAGCCAGATGCACTCCTGCCCAACTCCCCTGGAGTTTTCTGTAATTTCAAGCGATTTTTTTTGTTGTATCGCAGCAGAAGGGGACAAACCAAACGGACAAAGTGAACGATGAACAGTGCCTTAAAACAATCAGGAGCTTGTGAAGAGAAGCTTACAATGTTTACGCCGTGGATAGACCAGTCCCCCCTGCAAGAGAACGTGGAATTTCCAAAAAGTGTTTCTCAGCCACCAAACGGAAACAACACTGCTCAAGTGACCGTTCAAACGGGAAGACCGTTCGACCTTTCAATTAAACGAAATGAAATATAAACGCAATGTGTTTCTCTGTTTGCTTGTGCTCGTTTTCGACGAGGTATTTTTCCCCCAGTTTGAACGAGCGTTTTCGCCAAGCGGCCGGGTTCACGCGTGGGGCAGCCTCGTCTCCTGAGTAAAGGGAACGTCTACAGAGTTAAGGGTTAACAAGGCTGGCTGCTGTGCGCGTCACATTCGATCAGTTCACGCGCGTGCGCACACGCACACTCAAGGGCGCCTCGAATAATATAGTGTACGCCATCAGATCATTTAGAAGGCACGTTCCCAGCACAATAAATGGAGATAATTCCCCCGCATTCAATGTGACAGTTCCAGAAACACACTCACTTCAAAATTCCATGAAGTGTTCCCCCATCGTTGAGTGATTGCATTTCTATCTGAAACGTCCAACACATTTTGAGGAGTGGGTAGCAGTGGCACTTTGCGAGCTCTAACATGAACTCCGGTGACCCGAGTTCAACTCTCGGCCAAATCCTACGTCCTTGGCGAGCGATATCAGCCACTGCTCCTGAATTGCCTTCCCTGTGACAAGCCCGCACTGGTCAGCTTGGTGAAGTATGGCAGAAAGAAGAAGACAAAACCAATGGCTATTGCGATTTTAGAATGATACCATGTGAACATCAAGCGTTTTCACCACACTTCTTCCTGAAAAGCTTATCATATATCTATATATGGGCACGCTTTTCCAACCAATATGCACTGGTATTGTTTTTCACACGACAGTCAAACCCAACGTAAAAACATGTTCAGCAACGGAATTTATCCAAATGAAATGCATACCCGCACGTATTACGCAGGTTTATATATTTGTCTTGATTGCGGTCAGCAGAGAGCTGGCTGAGATCATAAACTCACGACACTTTGACGTTGTTTAACCACAGGCAGCTGTATGGATGTGAACCCAGGTTCTGATCGGTGCCGACTCAACGCTCTCACCGGTCGGGCTGTCCCCACCCACCTCTGGCCACCTCTCTGGAGTGGGGATTCATTGGGCAGTGCACGGAATAGATTTAGACCTTGAAGTGCTGCCCTGCCTTGGCCGCCACTACATCACGTGGTCCGGCTGATGTTGATGGATGCAACAAACGCGCATCGCCGAAAACGTCTCGCAATTTTGAACGGCGATTAAACAATATATATGTAACAACAACAACAAAAATGAAAGAAAAATAAACCCCCGCGATAATTTTGGACATTTGTCCAAATTTAAAAAGAACTCTACGGGGTGGATCAGCAGCCGCACATTTCTACTGGATCCCATTAAGTGCTTGGACATCAAATTTCTCCTGAGCTGTGGGCCAGGGGAGAAAGGGAAAGAGAGAAGACATAAATTAAGATTGAACGCCGAGCCGCGTCCCGCGCGCAGCGTGGTCTATTTTGGTGAATTGGTCCACGCTCACGGCGCTGCGGTGCGGACGTGGAGAGCGGAGAAGGGAAGGGAGGCTCCTGGAGGTGACTTCACGGCACCCGCGCGAGTGGCCACGTGGAAGATCGCAGCAACGCGGTTTACGCTAAGGCCCTGGCCAAGCGTCGCTCTTTAATGTCAATAGTTTCACACGAAACGCCCGCCAAGCTTAATGTTAGCGTTCATGAATATTACGTAGGTAAAAATCAAATAAAGGTAATTATGTACGTGTTTAAAAAAATAGATATTTCACCTGGATAATCACTTGAGATGAAACAAAGAAAGCCGTCTCAGGTGTGGACCAATCAACGTCATCGACAGTGCATATTATTATCATTATCAGAGTTGCTTCTTTTTGTTTGCATTTTTGACTACTTGTGTTGTGGTTATTGCAAACATGATGCCTTGTATAAAGGTGTCAGTTTTGTACCAGTTTAAAAGGGTAAAAACCTACTACTATGAAACATCTCGTTTGCAAGGCTGTCCCAGGATGGTCACGTGACGCCTACATGGCACGTAAACAAACGTTTTTTAAATATATAACTCGTACGGTATACATTCGTGCAATGTTGAATACATTTATGCGGTGTCAAGAAATAGGAACAGGAGAGCCAAGGCAGTGCGTATGAAGCCACGAATATCACTGGACAGTCACGCTCGTAGATAAACGCCACATACCGTCGGGTTAATGTAGAACGATTCATAGGTAGAGGTGCAGCCCTGCAAGCCGCTAATTCACGCCACTGCTGGAGGAAGGACCTCCACTGGAGGTTGCGCAAGACGGCCCCTCTAGTCGGTGCAGACATCATGGGACAAGTGGGACCACCGAGAACTTTGCACCACCCGACAGAGCCTGCCAATCGACTCAATGTGGTTTACCCATTCATACTGCCCGGTGGACAGAGGTCGGTCATTTACGAAACTTGCGACGTTGCTTCAACTGGCGCACCGGGAGATAGAATCGAACCGGCGACTCCTTGGATTGCAAGTCCAGTGTGCGGACCGTTCGTTACTCCACGGCAGTATCTCGATAAATATTGATGTTTAATTTTAACTCTTTTTGTATTATATTCTATTGGACCAGGTGGCAATAGAGCAGAGCCCTCTCCACGATCCGAAGGCTGCAAGTTCAAATCGCAGTTGGGGATCAACTCATTCCGTCGTATTTTCCTGATCAATACAATGTGTGCCATTTTGAGACAAGTTCACATTGGCCATCGTATCGATAGCCTGTCCCCTGCCAAAAGGGCTGAGCAATATACACGACCGGTTTGGGCGAGCAACAAGAGATGCGCCCTGCTCCACGCTTGCCTGAGCGGTAAAACAATTTTGTCTTTTAATTTAGAAGAAAAAGAAAAAAAACTTTTCCTTCCGAAAACAAGACAACTGTGAATTCATTTCTGCTGCGACCGCACAACTGCGGAGTCGAGGGCAAAATCCTCTGGGTCAAACTACCGCTGGCCAACAACACTAGGCATTTTCAAAAGTATATTTTGGCTGCAAGAGCATTTCCTAAATATAAGCCGTGACTTAGTTCACCGCTTGCATATGTCCGTCGGCTCGAATTAGTGCTGCCCCTTCTGAGAGCACGTTGCTGCATCCCGCCCGCAGTAACGCACTTTGTTAACTTTGTTTTGAACTTCAAGCCAGATGTGGCGGTTGTTGACATAACCTACCACGATTGCATTGCTTTGGCACAAACACATCTTGCACGGCGGGTGTTGCAAGGCATTTTCCCTTAGTCTTTACAACAGGAGGCGAACGTCTTCTTGGTTCTTTCGGTAAAGTCACGTAGAATGGAAATAATAAAATAATAAAAATTAAACATAATAAAATAATTCTCACGACGTTTCGGCCACAACGCAAACAGCCGTCCTCAGGTGAAGAACAGGTCCGTCGAGAAGACAGCGTCTCCGTGTGCTACACGTGGTTATTGTTTCATGCGACGGTCCCGGAAAACCACATTTTGAGGGTAATTTTTGCCTAAATAATATCACATAATTGTGCACTTTGCCGTTGTATTTCTCTCCCCTCCTCTGGTTTATGTTTTTCCTTTTTTGTTTTGTGGCCTGGTGGAATTTCTTCACAATTTGCCACACAACAGGGGTCGTGTTTCACAAACAGAACGAGGGTGGCGCGAGCCGCATGATCAACGAGACCGGCGGTTGCCAGTTAAGGAGGAGCCGTCGCCAACTCAGAGCTCCATTGGAACCGCATTTGCCAGTAAAAAATATGATAATTGTTTTTTTACCCTTCTATCTGGCAACAAAACTGACACCTTTTTTACAAGTAGTCATGTTTGCATAGACCACAATACCTGCAGTCATAATGCAAACAAAAAAACAAAAAACAAAAACATAACTCTGATAATGTATGCACTGTCCTTGAAGTTTATTGGTCCACACCCGAGACAGCTTTCCTTAGAGCCTAGTCTCACATGGGTTGGTTTTTTGTTTTTTTTTGTTTGCATTATGACTGCAGGTATTGTGGTCTATGCAAACATGACTCCCTGTAAAGAAGGTGTCAGTTTTGTTGCCAGATAGAAGGGTAAAAAACTCAGAGCTCGTCAATTTTACGGGACGCGTGTTTACGAGGCAGGATAATTCTTGCGTACCACATGGTGACAACGAACTTTTTTCACCGTGATGACATCATCGTGCTCTATTTGAGACCGGAAGCAGGAAGACTTCTTCACAATTCTGGCAAATTGCCTGATGAAGCTGGTTGTAATCACCAGTGAAACGTCGTACTCAATTTGTTAATGTTCTGGGCTTACTCTTCAACACACCCGTGTGCAGAAGTAGTAACTAATTGACACGTTTTGTTCACATGACGAACCTTACTAATTGGCTTTGTCGAGTTGTGGTGCGTTAACGACACATTTATATTGGCGAGATCTAACCCAAACACTTATGCTGTGAATAACATCTGTTTGTGTGCTTGTGAAGGTTGCGCTTTGCTTCAAGGCACACCAGGCAAGTGGTAGGCTTAGTTGCTAAATGGTGTGAACGGTAAAGAACAAAATGATTATGAAAGTCAGCAATTTCTTGCCAAGGTGAGGCCACTTAAATATATTTGACATGTTTGATGGGGAAGGCTTACAAAAAGACGAGGGTGGAAACGTAGCATGTACTTGCGGCTGTATAGAAACGCAGCCGTTTTAAATAAAAAAAGGGCTTGGAATATAAGTGAGGATTTTAAAAATAAAATGTCAATTCACAAAATGCCTCAAAATCCATTCCAAAACAAATTACTTGAAATAGGAATCTCCCTCGACAAATCGTCAAACGGTATTGACGCAAAGAATTGCACCGAAATGCCATACATTTTACACATTTACCACGTTTATTATTTATGAAAATAGATTAGGAAAATACACGGGGCACGATTTTCACGAGTTGGATCGACAATATCCAAGCGCACGTACAGGTTGTAAACGCTACATTGATTGCCGAACCACACGGGGCAGCTACAATGTTTGGCACTAAGCAGAGAACCACACGGAGCAACTGCAATGTTTGGCGCTAAGCCGAGCTCTCGAACAAAGCGGGGGATGAGTGCGCTCGCGTTTTGCCGCATCTCCCACGCTTGGTAATCGGCCGCCTTAAGTTCGAGAATCGGCACAAACCAAAACACGCAGCCACGGCTTTCATCGCAAAATTTCAACACCTGCGGCCAATTGCTCCGCCATACAGGGTTCGAAAATAAAGCCATTTGTTTTGGGCAGATGCCTGAAATTTCCTTGACGGATGTCTTTAATAAAACGACTAACCAGCGCTGGCTTGCTGTGCCATTTCGGCCTGGGATTTCGGCTGTAGCAACTCGGCAGAAGATGTGCGGGTTTAATTTGTGGGAGCAATTCGTTTGAAATGTGCCATCTCCAATTTAATAAATCCTCATAAAGACTCGGTAATTTGTGCGTGTGTTTTTTGTTGTGTGTGTGAATGCTTTGTTTTGTTTCATGTATTATTCATCGCTTTCTTTGCGTGTTGTATGAGCGAGTGGATGAGTGGGGCGGCCGGGCGGGCGCTACGGGGTTGAGCGAGCGTACGTGCATGTCAAGCGTGGATTTTACATCGGATCTCTTACGGCATTTTTTAAAAAAATCCACTTTGAGCTCACAGACCTTTACGTCGGATAAACGTCCACGACACCTTGTCGGGCTGCGTCGAAAACTGACGCGGAAAAATATTTCAACGCTGCAAAGTAACAAATAAAAATCGACAGAGGAAGCAGGGGGGTGCTATGTTGGAAGGAAGCAGTGCCTTTGATACAACTATCAACGCGTGGGTTCTTGTTTTGGCTGAAACGCCACGAGCAGGAAGACTCGTGGTGGAATCAAACCGCAGTCGCTTGTCGTCGTTTACCTTTTAAACTGTCAACATTACGGCCACCGTAATGCAATTTCACGCAGGCGTGTAAAACAAATCCTTTGTGCCGCGTTTTGGGTTCTTGTCGCGGGGGTTACATTGTGGAGTTTATGTTTTGTGTTGTCCCACGAAAACCCGAAGATGAGTGAATTCTCAAAAGCGCATTCTTTGTAACAAGACGCTCGCGCCCCAGCCGCTGTGCGTTTCTGATATCAGATTGTCACGGTTGTTCAAAGAAGGTCGTCACGGATTTAACGATATTTATTTTGCATTGTGTGTTTAAAAGTGAAGTATTTTTCTTGAACGTATTATAAGTATGTTTCGCTGTGTGCGTTTATGTACAGTGTGTGTATGTACTGTATTGGAGAACGTTTATTTTCTCAAAAGGACACAAAGTTGCTAATTTAAAAAATCCATACCCACATAAACATGAGAATGGTGATTGATGATTATTATATATTTGTGAGATACAAAAATATATATTTTGTCAAATCTCAGTCTTGTGTGGCCTCAGTATATTCTGATTGCATATGTGTATACACTTGAAATTCCATAATAGAGGTTATTGGGTTAGATCACGTAATTATAAATGTGTCGTTATATCCGCCACCACCCGACACAGAAAATTAGTAAGGTTTGTCACTTAAATAAAACGTGCAAATTCGTTACAAGTACAGCACGCCAGCAGTGTGTTGGACAGTAAACCCACAACATTTACAATTCCAATTGTAGACTGCTGTGCTGTACTAGTAACGATTTGGCATGTTTTATTTACGTGACAAACCTTACTAATTGGCTGTGTGGGGTGGTGGCGGGGTTAACAACACTTTAATATTTACGCGATCTAACCCAAAAACTTCTATTATGGATAATATTGGTTGCAGAAGCCTACGTGACAAACACACTTGAATGTGGAAATGCTATATAGATACATAGTTTATAGCAGTGCACAGATACAAAAGCATGCCAGGCCGTGTGGATGATGGAATGTGTAAAACAAAATGTTTATTATTTAATGTAGAGCTAAAAATACGTGGAGTATGACTATTATCCTTTTATTTACATGACCACCTTGTTCATTGTATAGTTTTAACATAGATTTTACCAAACGGTTGGGAAAAAGCCCAACTACTTAAGGAACACAAAAGTAAATAAAAAAACACATTTCGGTAATGCCAGAAATTACATAAACTATTGCTGCACAAATGTAAGTATAGGGTCTGTGATAAAGATCACAAGTTCGCATTTAATTGAAACGATGTCCTTTCGTACAACCAAACGCAGGACTCTCAATATTTAATGAACCTCGGTGCAGGAGCAACGCTTCCACGTTTCAAATGAATATTAAAAAAAGCATTTCGCGGTATCTCCCATCATGAAACACACAAAAGAAACCCCGCCAATTTAAATAAAAACGCAAACACGTTTCACATATATTTCACATTACACTCAGCGACTACAAAGCATGCCTAATGCTGCCTGGGTAATTTGCTAATTTTCATTGTAACTGGAGGATTTTTTTTTCCAGCAACATGCAGATTGATTTTTCTAAACGAGCCAAAAGCCTCACTTCTCACAGTCCATGCTGGGACTAAACCCTAAATGAGTTTGATCCTCCCACCCACTTTACTTGATCTTTGTGCAATCTTCTTTGGGACGTCCCAAACACACTGCCGCGGACATTCCCGGCGTAAATCGGCGTCACCGCGCGGACGTCCACGAAAGAAGTTGCTATCGGTTGATTAAGATGTTCGTCCGTCTGAACATTTGGGAGTGCTTTTTTTTCTAAGTCTAAGTGCTCTTTTAAGCTCTCCTTTAAGTGAATTCACTTTAAACTAGGCTCGCGAACTTAATTAAGAGCTTCGAAGTTGGCAAAAACAAGAGAACAAAAACAAACACGTTTGCTTAATTAAACATTTCATCGCCTTAGAAATGTGCTAAAGAAAACGGCACTACGCATTGGCGGTGGTTTACGCGTGAATTTAACAACCCCGTAAATTCACCACAGCGCGAGCAAACTGCCTTCCTGCAGAACATTCTAGCGCAAATTTTCCAGCAAGGTTGCCTCTCCAGAGGTGTGGTCCTGAAAAGCACGAACATTTCCCAAAATCTTTCCCCCAACCACCTTAGGCAAAGTGCCTTAGAACAACAAAAAACCTCATCGGGTAAATATCCCGCCGGCGAAACCTCAAGCAACAGCCTTGAAGAACGGCCTCGGCCCAAAACATTCGCCTTGTTTCTGTTGCACGGCAGAGGTGGCAAGATTATTATTCCTCGTTATTCACATCGTGTATATTTTGTTGGGGGGTGGTGGGGGGGTGTTTGCTACATGTGTAATCCACAATGAGCGCTTCTGTGAGGCGCTGTGTGGGCGCAACACGCAACACGCCAGGTAGCGCGAGCTTCAAGGAGCGCGGTGCGCGGCCCCGCACGCACACACACGCGCACACACACACATGCACACACACGCACACACACACACGCACACACACACACGCACACGCGCATACACGCGCACACGCACACACACGCATACACACACACACACGCGCACACACACGCACACACACGCACACACACACGCACACACACGCACACACACACACGCACACACACACACGCACACACGCGCACATACACACACACGCGCACACGCGCACACACACACGCGCACACGCGCACACGCACGCACACACGCACGCGCACACACACACACGCACACGCGCACACACACGGACACGCGCACACACACACACGCACGCGCACATACACACACACGCGCACACACACACACACACGCGCACACACACACACACGCGCACACACACACGCACACACACACGTGCACGCACACACGCGCACACACACACGCACACACACACGCACACACACGCACACACGCACGCGCACACACACGCACACACACACACGCACACACACACACACGTGCACGCACACACGCGCACACACGCACACACACGCACACACACACACGCGCACACACGCACACGCACACACGCGCACACACGCACACACACACACGCGCACACACGCACACACACGCACACACCCACACACGCACGCGCACACACACGCACACACACGCACACACGCACGCGCACACACACGCACACACACACACGCACACACACACACGTGCACGCACACACGCGCACACACGCGCACACACGCGCGCACACACACAAAGACCCCCCGTATGCTGTTATCGAGCACCTATGAAGGCCGGCACGGCACACGAGGGGATGGGTGGGCCATCACCACGCCCGGCCGCCTTTGTCTCCCTAGTGACGATGTTTACACCGCACCAGGTACTCATTTGAGGCTGAGTCGACCTAGGGGAGGCCCGGGACCGGTTCAAATAATCGTCACTGGTGTTGGCCGTGAGCGGGAAACGAACCCGGGTCGCCAGGTTCACAGCGCAGCGCGCTAACCACTACACCCACCGCTCCCCACCCCACACGCACACACACAAAGCCACGCGGCCTTGCGCGGTCTCTCCAAACAAGCCTTGTCGGTTGATTCGCTTACAAACAACAAGAATACAGAACAAAAAAGGAACAAACGGACAAAAACGTCTCCTTCCACAGATCTGTCCTCTGCACGTAAAATATAAACAGGCGTGTGTGTTACACACGCCATCCATCAGCCACACACACGCACGCGGCTGTCTGCAAGTGCACCAACTTTCAGCAGGATCGGTTCAACTCGAGAAAAACTGCGGAGCGGTTTCGACGCACGGTGCACTCGTAATTGCGTTCCTTCAATCCACCGCAACAACGATAATTTATGATTCTAGATTTGAAGCTTTCGTGACTGCAAGGATTCATACTTTCAGGTTTTTTCGGTAAAGTCACGTAGGTAAAAAATAAAATTTACTGATGCAGTAATTTTAGCTGTGATGGTCCCACCTGATGACGGAGACTTTTAATTTTATTTTTTACCTACGTGACTTTACCGAAAAAACCTGAGAGTGCTAATTTATGAGTTTGTGTTGCGACTTACAAATAGGGTTGTACCTGCTCTGGCTTTCCTTGCCTCGTTCTTGAGGTAGGCGTCCTGGGAAATCTATAAGTCTTCCTGAGATTAGACAACGACTATATTGGTTTTGTATTGGTTGGGAAACAATACTAATAATCTTCTTGGTTCTTTCGGTAAAGTCACGGAGAAGGGAAGTAATAAAATAATAAAAATAAAACATAATAAAATAATATAATAAAATAATAATATTATATATAAAAATATTATATAATTCTACGTGACTTTACCGAAAAAACCAAGAAGATGAATCCCTGCAGTCACGAAAGCTTTAAATCGAAACAATACTAATAATCTGAAGCTCAAGACAATGCACACGTGTGCGGCTTTTTCTTCTCGTGGTAGTGTTAGATATTTTTGTTATTCATGTTTTTCCCATTTTATTTCTCTGGCTTTTTCATTGTTGCATCTCAGAGTTAGCAACCCTTACACAACGAGACGGGTTTCCATGTTGACATTGAAACCAAATGAAAATTCTAAGTTGGTTCCCCGAGCCAGGGGGCGGGGGACATTTCTACATTCCCATGATTGAGGCCAGCCGCTCCACAAGGGGCTCAGCGCTGCGAGCTGCCGACAAAGTAGTACTTTGCTTTAATCGCACAAGACAGATGATGGGTCAAGTCGTGAGCCAGTGGAGGAAATGACGCATTTTCGAGAGCGGGTTGCACGTTTTCCCTGCTCCACGGAATTCACCAACAACAATTGTGAATACTCTTTGTTTTTTTCGGTAAAGTCACGTAGGTTAAAAATGAAAACAAATAAATTAAATGACGACGTTTCAAAGGCAACACAAGCTTTTCACCTACGTAACTTTACCGAACAAACCAAAGAGTATGGATTCTTGCAGTCACGAAAACTTAAAATCTATAAACAATTGTGAAGAGTGAATTAGTATAATCCAGCGATATTGTATTAAATTGCGAGTGTTTTATTGTAACTATAATTACTGTATGACGACAATTCATAGTCTTGGCAATCATACTTTTGGATCATCTTACATTTTAAAGTGTAATAAAAAAACTATTGATTAGCTCTTTAATTACGGTTATAGAAAGCATTTGTAGTTTTCTTCATCATGTTTGTGTACATTCATATTATTTACGAGTTTGTTGTTGTTGTTTTTAGACTCTCCACTTTTAGTTTGGTTACAATCCCCAAGTCTCTCTAAATAAAGATGCTCGTCTCAATAGGCCTTAACCCAGTTAAATAAAGACATCTATTTTTAGTTGAGACTACCAGACATTGTCTGTGTATGTGTGCGTGTTTTGTGTGCGTGCCTTTGGAGAAGTGGTTTAGTGGTGACCACAGCGCGCTACGAAGCAGAGAAACCCCAAGTTCAATTCCCACTCATGGCCAACATCGGTGACGATTATCTAAACCAGTCCTGGGCCTCTCCTATGTCGACTCAGTCTCAAATGAGTACCTAGTGCAGTGTGGAAAACATCTGCAATGTGGAAACAAAGGCGGCCCGGATAGGCGCTTGCTCACAGCAATTGCCCCAACAGTCTTATGGGACTGCACGGGGGATATTTGTGTGGGGAATAGTATTGCGGTTCTTAGCGCACCGCACGCCAAAACTCAAACATTACTTTGGTGACGCTGCTGCATTGGTACAAATAACAACAACACAACGCATTTGTCAATCACACTGTGTACAATAATACACACACGTAAACAATCTAACTAAAAAAGCATAATAATAGGGTTTTTTCCCCTTTTTCTGGCAACAAAACTGAAACCTTTTTACAAGGAATCATGTGTGCATTAACCACAATACTTGTGGTGAAAATGCAAACAAAAAACACACTTTCATAATATATGCATTGTCTTTGAAACTGATTGGTCCACACCAGAGACAGCTTTCTTTGAGCCTCGTCTCAATTGGTGCTAGACCAGAGGACGCCAAAAAGCGTACAGCTCAAAGACAATGCACTATCAAAGTAATGAGGGCTCGGGGTAAACATCTACATCATTATACCTCCTTTGCCAGTACCAAAAGGGGAAAGACCCTATTATTGTATTTTGGTACTGGCAAAGGAGGTCTAATGATGTAAAAAAGCATAACCCAAGTTTCCTATGAGAGGAGTAGAGGTTTTGGGGACCCTGAAAGTACACACACCTCGCTGAGATCCTAAACTACTCCGACTCTGGCTTACTCTAAAACATACCCCGTTGCTGAAATTGTACATCTCAAAACACAATGTTGACGTCTAAAACTACTTACAGTATCTAAAAATAAAACATTTCATGCAAACTCACGGAATAAAATTTGTACCTTTTGTGCGATTCAATTTTTTCCTCTTTGCATTGAAGTGAATGTTACACACGTTTTTAAGGGGTTTCTTTTTTTACTTTCATGCAATAAAAAAATGCTGAAGCATTTGGAATAATCACAGCTAGCCGGTGTTTTTAACAGACTCTGCATTGTATATACCGTCAAGGAAAGCACTTTACGGTTCTTGAAATTTCCGGGAAAAAGTGTAGCAACATTTTTTTTTCTGCCCTGATTTCAAGCTGTTCTTCAGCGGGCAGAATCTTTAAAAAAATCGAAATGGAAAATTACTTTGCAGCTCATGTATATATTTGTATTGTATGTGGTAAATGGGGTGGGGAGGGTGGTGGGAGTGAGAGGTCGGTGGTTTATGTAGCTGCACTATAAATCCGAGTTCAATCCCTGGCCACGGCTAACATCATCGGCAAGTGATTTCTGAACCAGTCCAGAGTCACCAACCTGTACTGATCTGAGTATAGTGAAGTGAACCAAGTTGATGGGTGACATGACGTGGGAGGATTCATCCAGCAGTGGATTGACAGAGGGCTGTAAATTACTGTTGCGATTACTGTGATATTGTACACAGAGCATAATGTGCGAAGAGTACATAGCACTGTATGCATACGCACGTGAATACATAACCTTGCAAATCCTATGGGAAACAAGCATACACATTGGCAGGAGTGTGAAACGAAGCAGAGGATGGATGTTGAATTGAGCCAACAGCTGCTTGGTCTGTGACATACTGAACACAGCCACAAGTCAGTCAGCCCATTGTCATTGGGATTAAGGAAAGCTCGCCATTAAACTAACATTCTTCTCATGTGCCAATGCGCCGTAAAAACAAACACGTCTCTCCATGGTTGCGAGACACACAAAGTATGAGGATGCATGTCCTGAAGAAGTATTTAATATATATAAATATATATTTCATCAGTGCTTTGGCAATGTCAGACGCAGGCAACTATTGACTGTGTTACATGCTTGCGCACGTTTTACTTGTGCGTTTGTAATTTGGAGTTAAAAAAAAAAATTAGTCTTACAAGGTAAGTTTAAAAAAATACCTGTCCGACTAATGGGCCGCACACGCACGCACACACGCACACACACGCACGCACACGCACACACGCACACACACGCACACACACACAAACGCACACACACACACGCACACACACGCACACACACGCACACACACGCACGCACACGCACGCACACGCACGCAAACACACACACGCAGACACGCACGATCGCATGTCTGTGCAGCCTTGGCGATCCGACTTTGTTCTCAAGAAGGGCACCAACTGCCTGAAATGTCAAGGTACTTTCTGGAAAAGAAAAAACGACGAATCCGATTTTACACGGTCATTATCACAGCGTGATCATCACAAAACTTTGCAGTCTTTTGCAAATGCACTCATCGATAAAGGCACTCACCCATGCTGTGTGAGTCGCGGGAGTGAGTGTGATCATACTTCGCCGTGCCAGTCAATACATGTGGGTGAAGGTGTGTAGAAGGGACTGTTGAGATATCACTCACCACCGACGTTTGTTAAGGCGCAGGAATCTAACTCGGGTAGGCTGCCAAGTTCACGACGCAGTGTGCTCACCACTGAGTCACCACTTCCTCCTCCTATAGTATAAGCAAGCATTACAAACATATTTTTGTAATATATGTACACAAGCGGCACGATTTATTTTTACATCGTCTGACTCTCGTGCGTCCAGATGCGCTTCTGCGGCCGTCTGGAACGCTCTTCCTTCCGATATTAGGAAGCCACTGGGAGCTGTGCACTTTTAAATCTCCGATGAGCACGCTTGGCTACGTAGAGTGCGAGAGAAGTTATCCGTGCGCGTACTTACGCACACACACGCACACACACGTACACACACGTACACACACGCACACACGCACACACGCGCACACACGCACACACACGCACACACACGTACACCCACGCATACGCACGCGCACACACGCACACACACGCACACACACGCACACACATGCACACACACACGCACACACACACACGTACACACACACGTACACACGCGCACACACACGTACACACACACGTACACACGCACACACACACGTACACACACGTACACACACACACGTAAACACACGCACACACACGCACACACACGTACACACACGAACTCGAAGTCGCCGAGCGATTTCGAAACACGGTAAGCAACTTCAGCGCCGCATTCTTCCCAAAAAAAAACTAAACAGAAGAAAATCGTTTTCTTTGGGTCTTTCGGTAAGTCACGTAGATAGATTCACATTAATAAAAATAAACAAAAACCACGACGTTTCGATCACAACACAGGCGATCGTCTTTTTTTTCCTCCTGATGACGATCGCTTGTGTTACGATCGAAACGTCTTGGTTTTTGTTTATTTGTATGAATTTGAACCTATCTACGTGATAAAATAATAAAAATAAAACATAATAAAACAATTCTCCCTTCTACGTGACTTTACCGAAAGAACCAAGAAGATGAATCCCTGCAGTCACGAAAGCTTTAAATCGAAATCTATCTACGTGACTTTACCGAAAGACCCAACGAATATGAATTCCTGCAGTCACGAAAGCATTAAGTCAAAGGATAACCGCGCGAGGTCGGCGCAGGAACAGGAAGGATTTTCACGAACGAGCCAAAGGCGGCGACGTTAAAAGCCTGGCGCGTCCCTCGACCACGATCGCCTGCGGAATAAGATTCTAGCAGCAAAAAAAAACATGCCAACACCTTAGCTAAATATAAAACTCGCGAGGAAACCGTGCGAAAGTATTGTAAGTCTGAAATGTCGCTGCATGTTTGAAATGCCCCTGCAAGGCTTTCTTGCCCAATTAGCGATTAATGATCTGGATTTTTATATCAGAAATGCTGTTGAATCTGTGATTGTGATTTTTATTTTATTTTATTTTCTCCAAACAATGACATTATATATTTGAACTTTTGTGGTTATGATTCTTAATATGTTGCTTCTTTTCCACATAGTATATAAGTGTAAATTTTAAAGCAATCTTTGTGGAATATGCATAATATTTTTTTTACATTGTCGTTGCTGAGAATATAAATTTGTAGGGATAATTTGGTTACGGATGTTCATCTTATTACAACTTTAATTTCAGAACGTCAAACTAATTAACGATTAACAAAATGTCTATATAGCGCCTTTCATGTGCAAATTGTAATAATTTTTCGTCATATTGGGTAAAACAAAATTTCTTGAGAACATTATTGAAACGCGATCAAATAAAACAGTAAAACTAAGCATATTTGTTAAGTATGATATTTACGCAATGTACGCTTCAGTGATTTGTAGGTACCTCAGAATTCATCTGTTATGCTGCCACTGTGATATAATTATACTCTTAGGTTTTTCGGTAAAGTCACGTAGGTAAAATTTTTATAATAAAAATATAATTGAAATAATAATATAAATAAAATAATAATGTAAAATAATATTCAATTCTTATTTCAATTATATATGTATTATTTACCTACGTGACTTTACCGAAAAAACCTAAGAGTATGAATCCTTGCAGTCACGAAAGCTTCAAATCTAGAATCCCTTTCAATTGCCCCATCTCCGCCGAGGAACGTTCACTCCTTTAGCTGCCACTCCGTCACCAGTCTCGTCCATCGACCTTCAAAGCAGTCGTGTCCTACACCAACCCGCGTCACCGAACAGTCTTCATGATGTCTACAATTCGTGACTGTCCCCCGATCTTTCTGTCCGCCACTCTAATCCCAAGAGTTCATCTCTCCAGCATCTTGAAATACTGCGGCCACGTTCTTTTGTCAGTGTCCACGTTTTCAGATCCATAAGTCATAAGCGAGTAACGTGCGACGATTTTTATATATTTTTTCTTCTTTTCAAAATGGTGCGGAAAAATGGTAAATACATGAAGAAGGTAATATTGTATTCATTATGGTATCACTGCCACGCGGTGTGAGACACGGTGGGGTGTCGGGTCATATTTCAACCAAAAACTTCTCTGCAGGAAATTATTCTTTTATTGCACAGGGGTGTCATGACTAAGACATCAATTTCCAGTCGTCTTGAGTCATAAACATCACTCTATTTTATTTGCTGCATGGACATATTCTTTTTTTTGTTGCAGCATAACCGATAAGGAATGTACGCCGACTGTTTGCATAATGCAAGGCGTAGCCGTGACCGAAGCCACAACCGCACTCCGAACCTGGCGACCTGAGTTTGATTACCGACCAAGGCTCACGTCAGTGAAGAGTGATGTCTAAACAACAACAACAACAACCGCCACTCGCCACTAAGTGGCGGTGACGTCTCCACGACGCTTGTGCCAGGCTATGTACACCTTGAGGCCACGTGAAGTGTCTAAACCACGCCACCCCCTTCACCAACCCTCGTTGACCTGTGTGGTGAGGTATGGTCAAAAACCATAGAGTATGGGCAGGCCCTCATCCAGCAGTGGATTAATTGTTTTATTTATATTTAGAATTAAACTTGTTTATATTAGCAAAATTAACTATTTTTACAAGAACCAAATGTACAAATGAAAATGCATACATGTACACGCGTGCTTGACGCTCAGGTTACAGCGCTCATCTGTGCAGTACTCCTGGCAAGCGTAAGATCTGAGCGGACGGTCTATTCGACTTCACGCGAACGCATCACAAGATAGCCGTGCCCAAGCAAACCAACACACTGCATGTCACTCGCTCGCCAGCGGGCAGGGCTTCATCCAGCAGTGGATTGGCAACAGTGACCGCAAATGACTAATTGTCATCATTTCTAATTTGGAAAGTTTCTGCGAGGTGCCGACGAGAATCCTGTGTCTTGCGCACGGCGCACGCTCGCGGCTCGCGGTGAATTATGAATGTGAAATTGCGTTTCTGGGCACTCATAAGAACGGCAGTGCACTTATGCGTGTTGTTTACGACGGCGTTAAATAGCGGCACGTGCCCTCGCTTGCCGTGTTGCAGCGTTCGGTATTCGTACGTGGAAATCAAGTGTGTTTAAGTGACGGTCGATAAACGGTGTGCACTTTAATGCAGATTACTTTTTGAACCGGTATTTACGCAAATATGTACGTGCTCAATACTCGTTACTGGCTCCAACAATGGATCATTGCCAGACACGTTAGCTTATATTGTATACATACCGTGTATGTTTACGTACACAGACAGTCTGATAAGTTTCGCTTATGACCAAAACGCCCGTAAACGCAACCAATCTCGCCAGATCTCTTAAGCTAAGCAGGCGTTGAGCCTGGACTAGTGCCTGGATTGGCAACCAACATGAGCGAAAAAAACAGGTGCAGTAGGCGCCGTGGGCAGTAGGGGGCAGTGCTGCCACATCCATTGTTCTGCGCTGCCCACCACCAGCGTTAACGTACCCGCACGGACCAGCGTGGTGAAGTATGGTCGAATAAACCTAGCAGAGCCACGCACGGCGCGGAGAAGCTCTCGTCCATTAGCGGGTTGACAAATGCCGTGGTACATGTGCATGCAGTGTTGTTTGCTAAACGGGGCCGCGTTTGTTCGTGTGAATTTCCGAGATTGAGTTGGACTTAAATATCAAGTATATCATTGACGAATGCGTGGGCGGGTTTCTTTTTGTATCAAGGTGTTTGCTCACATGCGTACACGCGCGTACACGCGCGCACACAGAGGTCAGTTGACATCATCCATTGGCCACTGCCGTTGTGCGCTTGGGCACACACACAGGATGGGCTCTCCGTTTAAACAATTACATTTTTGTTGAGGTGCGATGTGCTGCTGCTAACGTACTCACACACACACGCGCACATTCGTTTTAATTTAAGAGCAACAACAGAGACAACTTGAGTACAATAACAGCCAACGACGGGGAATTATGGCGTAAAAAGGACATTTATCTTTAAGTCCACAGCACTCCCGTGGCATTAATGCTTTTTGCATGTGTGTGTGTGTACATATATATGTAGATATTTTAAATAAATCTGGCTTCCATGAAAGCCAGCATTGCTTCGGTCATTTTCAACATTTCCAGCGTACTAACTGCACAATTGCTTAAAATTGGTGATTATTGGCAAAAACGTTGTGCAGAATTTCCTGAACGCCAATTTACTGCAGGATGCCTCTTCCCGTGACAATTATTTCTGTTCAAGATGTACAAGCCCTGCGGAGTCCCCCCCCCCTTTCTCTAAAATCTTCCGCTAAAGAAACCGCGCCCGATTTCTTTTTGTACGAAGGAAACAGAGGCGGGGTGCAGTGCAAATGGGGCCACGCGAAAACCTACTCACAGTTCAGGAATGTCCCACAATGTTTTCACTGCCAGTTCACTCAGATCCGCGACTGACTGTCCCCCCCCCCGCCACACACACGCTCCCTACCTTTTTGTGTAAAAAAAAAAGCGCGCATGACTCAGAATAAACATGGACAGAACAATCTAAAACACAGCCACACTGCCTCTGCCGCTGTGCCACGGGTCCACTCGCCACCTTTTTAAAGGAGACACCCAGCAAGTTTCTGCCCAAACATCGCGCCGATTGTCTCTCGGTGTGAGAGATGAATCACAGCGAATGGGACATGCCTCTGCCACCACTGTGATAATAAAAGCCCCCTCCGATTCTCACGACTTTGAAAGGGCGGCTTTGTGCAGCGCCGCAAATCGTTCGCCCGCTGTGGAGGCGAGCGAATGTGGTGGTGCCCTGTACGTTGCCACCTCTAAGGGCCTGGAGTTTGTTGACAGAGCGACTGTTTATCTACCATCAATATTGCTTCACTGTTTGACCCATGTTGTGTACGTTGGGCGGGAGGGGGCTTATGGAAACCTGAGAGCAGAGGAGCGACGCTCACAACAAATAGGCGAAGCGCCGGGCGGATAAAACGCAGCGAGTTGGCACAGTGCGGGGCACGGCTGATGCGTCTGCCTGTAGTCGTCTCAGTCAGCCAACCCGTGACACCTGCTGGGTCTGTCCCGTGACCTCCTGCCAGCGGGCCTTCGACAATTCACGTGACCTCAAAGTGCACCTGGCCTGCCAATTAGCCGTGAGCGGCGGTTGTTGTTGTTGTTGACTTATGGAGAAGTGGCGCAGTGGTTTTAGCACACTGCTCTCAGAATGCGGCGACACAAGTTCGATTCCCAGCTACGGCAAACAGTGGCATGTATGAACCAGTCCTGGACACCAACTTCACCAATTCGCACTGACCGGCGATGGTGAAGTATGGTCAAACAACCTCTTTGACCGACAGCGATTGGTTGACAAAGAGTTGTGAAATACTTTTTCGCTGCGAAACCATTGTTCTACGTGGAAGAAAATGGGTGCGCGCAGTGGTCGCGGTGCAACGAAATGCAATCTCAGTGACCTTGGTTCAATTACTGGCCAAGGATTTCAGAAGATAATGGTATCTGCTTCTGAACCACGGGACACAAAGGCAGCAGTTGTTGCGCTCACCCTAACTTTGCACCGTGTTTGCCATCGCCAGTTTTCATAGGTGCTCGCTAACAGCAGTTGAGCGATACAGTTAGAGGCTAAAGAGTTATCTGTGTTCGTGTGTGTGTCAAAAAAAATCAATGAAGGAAAACGACGTTTTAAGTTAATGATTATTCCGTAGTTGCAAAAAATTAAAATTGTGCCTCACCGTTTCAGCCAATTGGCTTTCATTAAAAAAATATAAAATACATATATAATCTGTGCACAGATATGATATACGCACTGAAATATCGCATGGGGGGGGGGGGGGGCATAACCCCAGCGAGCGTAAAGCTGCGTTTGAAAAAATTTGGCATTTGGAAGCCAATCCCAGCACCCAGGTGCGCCAACCGTCAACAACCGCAACCACAACAAGCCGAGGTGGGCGCGCGCTCAGCGCACTCGATTGCCTTGATTTACGCCGACTGTTCGAGGGCGCGCTCCTTAAATCACGACGGCGACTCTCTGCACGGCCCCCGTCCACCTCCACTCGCTCGCAGGGCCCAGCCGCTTGTCCACCTTCACTCGCTCGCAGGGCCCAGCCTCTTGTCCACCTCTCTCGCTCGCAGGGCCCAGCCGCTTGTCCACCTTCACTCGCTCGCAGGGCCCAGCCTCTTGTCCACCTCCACTCGCTCGCAGGGCCCAGCCTCTTGTCCACCTCCACTCGCTCGCAAAGCCCAGCCTCTCGTCCACCTTCACTCGCTCGCAGGGCCCAGCCTCTTGTCCACCTCTCTCGCTCGCTGGGCCCAGCCTCTTGTCCACCTACACTCGCTCGCAGGGCCCAGCCTCTTGTCCACCTTCACTCGCTCGCAGGGCCCAGCCGCTTGTCCACCTCCACTCGCTCGCAGGACCCAGCCCCTTGTCCACCTCTCTCGCTCGTGGGCGCGCGCCCGCGTACTGGAGGCAACCGCTCGCCGCGCTGCCACGTGGCGGGTTGTCTCTCTGTTCTAGATTTGAAGCTTTCGTGACTGCAAGGATTCATACTCTTAGGTTTTTTCGGTAAAGTCACGTAGGTAAAATAATAATAATATAAAATAATTCTATTTAGTTATTTTCATTTATTATCATTATTATTATGTTTTTACCTACGTGACTTTACCGAAAAAACCTAAGAGTATGTCTCTCTGTTGTTGTTTGTTGCGCGAAACGAGCGTCGATGCCAGTGGACGGCTCACCCTCCCTTCCCATCTCTTTTTTTCAAAACTAGTTTTAATAATTTGTAAAATGTCTGTAATATGGAATGATTTTTTTAAGTTTCTTTTTTTCATACATTCAAATTACTAAAACCATGCTCAGCCGATTTTTTGTACCTAAATACAAAAAAATCTACCAACCTGGGAGCTGTCAAAGCAATGACACAAATTGAGATATCTACCCATCTTTCCTTTTCACAAAAAGAAATCACACTTTGATAGAGACGTAAAAGAAAGAAAAAAGGTTCCACACCAGTTGTCTCATGAACATTTGAACACAAAACTTGACAATAACAGATTAACCACCGTGTCAATCTTCTTTCAAAGGGCAGCTGAACACGCTTCAATGTCATTCGTGATTAATGCCTCGACTAATAAACAAAATTAATACATTCTAGATTTGAAGCTTTCGTGATTGCAAGGATTCATACTCTTTGGGTTTTTTCGGTAAAGTCACGTAGGTAAAAAATAAAATAAATGAAAACAACTAAATTAAATCACGACGTTTTGGGCGCAACACAAGCGTCCTTCTTCAGGTGGAGGACAACGTAGCGAAGACACACTTAAGCGGTTGTGCTTTCGCTACGTTGTCCCTACATTTATTTTATTTTTTACCTACGTGACTTTATCGTAAAAAAACAAAGAAAATGAATTAAAAAAATTATGAATCTTTGTTGATGTGGGGAGCACCATCACACGCGTTAGTTTTATGGGTAACATCTCCATTCACGAAGGCATACGAGGCAATGGGACACGTGCCGCACCTCCGATCAGCTCGGTTGGCTACGTACGGTGAGAAAAAAGTGCAACATACACACACACCCCTTTCCCCAGTCCTCCCAACTGTGGTTCAATTAACTTTTGCAAATTGGTGGCACAATTCTAAAATCTCTTTGTCTCAGCAGGGTCTCGTTTGTTATATGTATACTACCCCATTGGTATTATTAGCATGAAGGTAATGTTTTGCAATTTCTAATGTGCGTGACAAAGCATGTTGAGTGGAATAGCTGATTTTAATACATTTTTCTATGACATAAACGTGTCTGGTTTGCATCCGGTGGCATGTAACGATGCATCAATTACAATACATCCTCGGACTCGTAATGCAATTGTCTAATCACAAGTAGCAAATTTATCAATTACGAACATCTTGCGCCAATGTTACACGGAAGCAAATAACGTCAAACAGTACAAAGTAGAAGAAAGAAGAAACGGCACGAGACCGACAATTGTGGATTCGATTTCGGATCACGTGTTCCCGCAGTCAAGACAATTCGTTGAATCGTCCCTTGGAGTAACGAGCACGAGTCGTCGTCTCCTCTCCCCTCTCTCCTTTGTTATACGATCAGAGGAAACAAGAAGATGCTCGGTGTAGTCGGCACTTTGCTTCGTTCATCATTTTATTTTATTTTTCAATACTTTGCTTTATGTGCCGCCTCCCCCCCTTTTTAAATGAAATATTTCACAAAAGATTTCACGCTGTGCTCTCCTCCTTCTTACCCCTTCTCTCTCTCTGTACCCCCTCTCTCTGTACCCCCTCTCTCTCTACCCCCTCTCTCTGTACCCCCTCCCTCTGTACCCCCTCTCTCTGTACCCCCTCTCTCTCTACCCCCTCTCTCTGTACCCCCTCTCTCTGTACCCCCTCTCTCTGTACCCCATCTCTCTCTACCCCCCCCTCTCTCTACCCCCTCTCTCTGTACCCCCCCTCTCTCTACCCCCTCTCTCTGTACCCCCTCTCTCTCTACCCCCTCTCTCTGTACCCCCTCTCTCTCTACACCCTCTCTCTGTACCCCCTCTCTCTGTACCCCCTTTCTCTGTACCCCCTCTCTTTATACCCCCTCTCTCTCTACCCCCTCTCTCTGTACCCCTTCTCTCTATACCCCTTCTCTCTCTACCCCCTCTCTCTGTACCCCATCTCTCTGTACCCTCTCTCTCTACCCCCTCTCTCTGTACCCCTTCTCTCTCTACCCCCTCTCTCTCTCTACCCCCTCTCGCTACCCCCTCTCTCTACCCCCCTCTCTCTACCCCCTCTCTCTCTCTATCCCCTCTCTCTACCCCCTCTCTCTGTACCCCCTCTCTCTACCCCCTCTCTCTGTACCCCCTCTCTCTACCCCCTCTCTCTGTACCCCCTCTCCCTCTATTGCCTCTCTCCCCTCTCCTCTCTCTCCCCTCTCCTCTTCCCTCTCTCCCATATCTCCCCTCTCTCCGCCCTCTCTTCCCTCTCCCCCCTCTTCCTCCCCTTCCCTCCCTCTGACCACCCCCCCGCCACAGCGCGATCATCGCCCCGGTGAGCAGCGAGACAGCCCTCGTGCCTAATTGATGACGACGACGCGGGCGGCTCAGGTCACCGCGGCGCGAGCGGCACGTGACTTGCCGGCGAGAGCGGCACGTGGCTTGCCGGCGAGAGCGGCACGTGGCTTGCCGGCGAGAGCGGCACGTGGCTTGCCGGCGAGAGCGGCACGTGGCTTGCCGTTCGCTTGGGAGGAGCGCGGCGGACGGGAACGCAGGGGACGTGCAGGTTGCGGCGGAACGCATTAAGCCCCCCCCTACCCCCCACCACCACTACCACCGCCTCTCCACCCCCTTAACAGCCGTGTGCGTGTGACGCCAATAGATTAAACCACCTTTTACTTAGCACTATCCCTCGGCGTGCTAAATGCGCAAAGTGGCCCCCAATTGCACGAAACGTGCCCCCCCCCCCCCCCCCCCCACACGCCCAAAATCTATTGACGCTCTGAGCGCGCGTGATGTTCTCAATTTGAGGAAGTCACGCGTCGTGGGTAAATGTACCGGTCCAAAAATAAAATAAAAACACGACGCAAAGTCAAGGTGTCCCATTTTCAATTGAGGGTGCGATCCGTGAGCGTAAGGTGGCTTTGATAAGTGGCGTCATTTGAGCGAAACAACGCTTACGCCGTTCGATATCGGTCGCTCTCTCTCTCTCTTCCCCCGTCCCTCGGGTATGCGGATGAGGTCAACAATCATCACTCTGTTCTGCCGGGTCATCGAGCGGCTCCACAAAGCAGTGCGGGATTTTATATCGGTAATACAAATATAATGAGCGCACACTAGTTCACGGACATAAAGTAGCGTGGCTCTAAGTCAGTGGTGCAGTTAGAAAGTTTTTTTGTTTTACACAGTTGCCCAGCACAAGGCCCGAAGGCCCAACATGGCAAGTGAATAGATAAATGAACAGCACCAATCTTAGCTCAGTGTTGAAAAAAATCTACAAAATCATGAAAACTCTTGAAACATCCTTTGAAAATGTGTAAAATACCCTAACATGGGTGGGGGGGGGGGTGTGGAGCTGTGTGAACTATTAACCCTGGCGGAGCCGAGTTCGATTCCTTCCACCGTTAACACGAGTGGCGAGTGGCGTCTGACTCAGCGCTTGCGCCCCCAGGAACACGCGCTGAGCAGCTTGGTCACGTGTGGGCCCCCCCCTCCCCTCCACCATGACCACCATGCCATGGAAATATTTTCATTCCGTAACGGATTGAAAAACACTGTAATGCTATGAGCACAGTTGCCTACGTATGGCGCGAAATACGTGCAACACACATTTATTATATTACTATATAGCGTAAAAAAGCATGCGACACGGTTAATGAGCAATTGATCCACTACTAATTCCGGTACAACAAAGGTTTCGGTCAATTGCTCGACTAATCATCAGGAGTAGATCTGGCCGTCGGCTCGTTCCCTCCTTACAATTGAACCTGGTCACCTGCCAATGTTTGCCATTTTACCCGTGTGTTTGCACACCAAGCCCGATTCCTTCCATATCAAACTACAGTGCCACATCTGAGCCGAGGTGATGTCGCACCGTTTCTGGGGCGCATTTTAAGAGGCGCACTTCAAAGGGGCCGGGTGAGCAAACATGGGTGTCCCTGTAATTAATGTCTTGCGTCTGCCCAGGTGTTGACTGCACAGGTGCTAGGCATTAATTGTGAGCTGGAGTGACCTTTTTCTTAAGGGAGATTTATGTAAAAGTATTTTTTTCATGATACATTTTCTGAGAAATCTGTGGCAAAGATGTATTATTTGGCAAACAGCACTTGCCCAAAAAAGTCTGTTTAGACGATACGGGGGGATTCTTTGTCTTTGTCTTGACGATGCTTTCCAAAAAATGCCGCTTTGATCTAAAGGTAGATTTATTCTGACGATTTTCGACTCAAATTATTGTGCGGCAATGTTTAACGAAGCTGGCCAAGTGAGGTCACTTTTTGTCCAGGATCAGTCTTTTGTCTACGAAGCTGTCTTGGGAAATCTGCAAAAGTCTTACCGGGACATTAAACGTCCCGATTCGTGTGAGTTGCGTCATAATGGACCACGGAAGACAATGCATTTACAGGTCGTTTATCGCTCTTCCTGTGTTGTGAGATACTCTTCTTGAAATGTGGTGTCTTCTGGTTCGTTTCTACCTCAGCGGCCGCATCTCAACGTTCAACACCGGCATTGAGAGCCCCGAGTCAGCGGTGAAAATTCTACACAACTATGATGGGAATGAACACCTACCCCCATAGTCTTGGGTCTTTCGGTAAAGTCACGTAGATAGGTTCAAAGAAAATAACAAAAAAATGACTAAAAACTACGACGTTTCGATCGCAACACAAGCGTTCGTCATCAGGAAGAAAAAAAAAGGGGGACAGCTGCTGAGGCAGTAAACCACTGTTGACTTTCCCCAACACACTCATAATATTTCCAATATAGATACATATTAATACATATTAATTAATGAAGTGAGGGGGGCGGCGAAGGGATGGCACAGTGGGTCGCACACATCACTATGATCCCAATAATCCGAGTTCGATTCTGATTCCCTCTCATAACTATCAAAGGCAAGTGATATCTGATCCGGCGCTGCGCCTCCAATTTATGGCACGGCATGGGGAGGCCTTCATGCAGCGGTGGATTGATATAAAAGCTTCAGATTCATTAATTATCATATAAAAAGTGTGAACAAGGGCAGCCTCTTAATTGTGACGCGACATTTCTAGTTTTCTGTTATTTGTAATCAATTCTGAACTCTCTGTACTTGGGTGAAAAAATACTTTATGCACGTGAAAACAACTTCAAGCAATTTCGATTTAAAGCTTTCGTGACTGCAGGGATTCATCTTCTTGGTTCTTTCGGTAAAGTCACGTAAAAGGGAAATAATAAAATAATAAAAATAAAATATAATAAAATAATTCTCACGACGTTTTTCTTTCAGACACTGTCTCCCCGACAGACCTGGTCTTCACCTGAGGACGGCTGCTTGCGTTGTGGCCGAAACGTCGGGAGAATTATTTTATTATGTAAAATGTTTATTATTTTATTATTTCCCTTCTGCGTGACTTTACCGAAAGAACCAAGAAGATGAACTTCAAGCAAGTTCGCAATATCTGACATCAAATTATTGAACGTCTAAAATAATCAACAGGCGGGACGAGTGCATGCGCACGTGAATAGTGGGGAAGCTTGCACGATAATGCAATTAATGAAGAAACTTGGAGATAATGACTGTATTTATGCCTTCACAGCTGCTTGCACGCTAATTAATGGCAAGTCTCGGTCTCCGAGACTCTCTGCCCCCTCCCCCCTCCATCCCCTGCCGGGTTTCATAATGGTGCACTGATTGGGATTAATTACCCGCTCACGCAAGCATTTTGCTTCCATATTAACACCCCGCAGCCTGATAAGTTTAATTTAGATACTTGTAATCATCGCAAAGCCACACCTTGTGGGTCTTCACACGCCCGACAACGACGGCCACGGAGACTTGAAAGCAATTAACATCTCCTCGTGGGGTGTGTCGGGAGGACGGGGCAGCACTTGCGCTGGCGAGCGATGGTTTCTCACGTGTGTGTGTTGCACTTCTTTCCCACCGTACCTAGGCAACGGTTGCTAATCGGATGGTGACGACGAGGATGATGATGATGAACACTTGGGTTGCTAAAATGTGATGCACGTTAGAATTGCAGTGGCATTTTCAGAAGTCGCAGTTTATGATGAGCTCGGATGTTCGCCCCCCCCCCCTTTGATTATTATTTGTGGGTAGTTGTACTTAAATTGTGGACATTTTTCTGCGTGGAAATACAATTTTTCTTTTAAATTAGCTCACGGATTAGAAGGTATTTGCTGTGCATACTGTCATACACTGCGACAATAAATGAAAAAGAGTCCACAGTGTCAACACGATGTATGAATTCTCATTTGAGCAATTTTTTTGCTGGCCTTGTTAGTAATCTTCCACAAATACAATTTAGTGCTGTGTTGATTGTACATACTGTAAGTCTGTAAACATGCCGATATAAATTATCAGCATCATCGTCGTCATCGTCATCATCGTTCTCGTTCTCGTCAGGTCATATGCCTGGGCAAAGCTGGATAATTACACAACTGTACCGCAATCATCAGCTCTGCCAACAAAAATAAGTGTATTTAAATACTAAACTTCGGGATTATGTTTGTATACTATAATTGCATTTCTTCTGGGTGTTTGCTCGCCTTTGTGCTAAATTGTGAAGGCGCATGCTTTCCAGAAATCTCGAAATTGCAAATCTTAAGCGCAGCAGCGGGCTGTAGGCGGCGAGGTAGAAAAAAACCACGATGCATAAACATTAAATCATAATTTTCAACTCCATGTTCAATGTGAGCAGAGTTATTTTAAACAAGGAATATAAATAATGAATATATATTTAAGAAAAAAAAAACGTTGCCATCATTCAATCCGTGACCGACAAAAATAATCCCGGTTGAAGTAACGGAACTTTGAAGAAGCATCGCTGGCAATCAATCCACTTACATTACAAAGAGTCGAACGCCTGAGCGTTGTGTGGTTTTGTCGATATAGCCACACACTCAACAAGGCAACAGACGTCACGTGTTCCAGCAAGCAAGCACAACGACTGCACCCGGCTTATCCAAATGCGCTGTAAAGAAGATTGCGCCGAAAAAGCCATCGAACAAAAGGTGACAATCTTTGTTTAAGCACCGCTCATGGCCTCGCCCGAGTTCAGATTCCACAAATGGCTGTTCAAGCAAAGGACTTTGCCTCTGTGATCTATCCTTCCACATAATGTCACTCACTCGTTGAAAATTGTTGCGGGGCGATTAGGGCGGCGATTCCAAAAATTCCACAAAGAGAATGAACCGCGGCAGGAATTGCATTCTCCGTTTTATCGCACGGTTTCAACATTGTTACTGGCTTTTCAGGTCGCAAGCCTTTCCCCTTCACGCATTCAGCGATCCGCCAGCATTCCGAAACTGCCTCGGATATCAATGCCTCGCATCTGAATTCAATAACCAATTTCTGTCACAAGGTGAAGTTGAAAGCCAGTATTTTTGGGAATTAAAATAAATGTATATATGGTGTATATACTGGCCAATGGACATGTAAGCCTTCTGCAGAAATGCATTTTTCATCATAGCTGTAAGTCAAATAATAAATTAGGTGGGGTGGTGATGAGATGGTTAGCGCACTTGCACTATGTACACGGCTTCCTGGGCTTGATTCCTGACCATCTGAAGCCATCCGGCCAATTAAAAACATTCACATTATATTACTCTGATTGGAGAAGCACATTCTTGGTGAGATCTTAATCACCTATAATTATTTTGATATTTCTGCCGCATTCACCAGTGTCGTGAAATACGGTCAAATAACGTAATTGTATCCATTGACCCTCACGGCATGGCGAAGCATTAATTAATAAGTGGATTGACAACGGGCTGATAGTTATTAAGTTAAAAAAATAAATGTAGGTTTGTTAATTTTGGGAAATAAAAAAAATCACTCGGCCTTTGGGGTCTTCAGATTAACATTTTTCCCAGCAGCATTTGTTTCAATAAGGCAACTTTGATCCTCCAATTTCACATACATATATTGTTGGGCATATGGAACTTATTTCTTTAAAAGTGTGCTTGCAAAGAATCTTTACTTTAATTATTTACCATGAAAGCCTCGCAAAATTTCGAGACTTCTCAGGCGAGTCCAGAAAATGTGTTTAGCCCGCGCTTTGTTGTGTATTTTGAATGTGCCGAGGAGACACAGGACTCATGCAACATCACCATGCATGCAACACGACGCTCGCTCCACAAACGCTCTTCTTCTGAAGGCTGCCAGCACCGATCGTATTCCTGCACAAGCCACGGACCCAAGCGCAGGCTTCTTCAGCTGCTCTTTCCGACAAACCTCAGAATAAAATTGCCATGTGCGAGCAGGCCACGTGAAACCGTATGTCACGTGAACAGAGGGCACGATCAGGTGGTGTCGGGGTCACGTCCATGTCTCTCGTCTCCCGATTTCTCTCGTGCCTCCCTATCTTTTTTGTGACTCAGCGGGCCACATTTCCCAGCGGGTCATAACTCGACGGACCATTTCAAGAGCTTTCAGGGTCAAATGTGAAGTGTAGGCCGTGGGTTTTAGAGACCTTCCCTAGTACCCATGGTGAAGGCCTCATGCCCTTTTCTCCAGTTTCCAGAGTCTTTGGGCTTTCGGAGGCGTTGACATTTAAAACAAGGTCCTGGCATTAAAGATTCCACATCCGTGCTTGCATGAAGAGAAGTGGGTATTAATTAACCTTCGTGTCTGCAATAAAATCCCACGAGAAGTGAATAAAACCAGGAGGCTTGGGCAAATCCTTCCCTTCGCTGGCTATTCCCCAAAAGAAACAACATCTATTATTCCCCTATAAACTAGTGGCTTGACTAGTTGCTTGACATCCTTGTAAAACGAGACGGCACCATGGTACAACTTTACTGCACAACACTGTTAAATCCAGTAAACGAATGGCCAAGTGCTGACCGATTCAAAAATCTCGACAGAAATTATGATAATTACATATATAAAAAAACATTTAATCCATCCTGACCCAACAATTTACATTCACTGCTGATAGTCTCGTACATTTAAGCATCTGTAGCTGCTGCAACGTCAGCATCTGTGCCCTCCTGCTGCTCCTTGCTGTGCTTTGCATATTTATTGAAAGCAAGTCAATCTTGCTCCACGTGCAAAATACTGGGTGGAGTGGTGGTGCTGTGATTCGCGGCACTGAACCCAGTGACCTCAGGCTCAAATCCCAGTCACGGCTCACATCAGGAGCGAGCGATATCTGGACCGGTTCTGCAGATTTAGATTTTATTTGTTTCAGCAGGAACGGCCCAATGAGCTGTTATGCTCCATTTTATTGGTGTCATGCGACAGTACAGATGTTAAACAGCACAGACCTTAGCTACAATCAGCACGGTTAAGTATGGTCAAACATCCCCCATCGCTGATATGGCAGGAGGAAGCAGCATGACTTCGGCAGTGGATTAACAAAGCCTGGGCGTTTTCTATTTATTTTTATGCTAAATAATGTCGCACTCATTACAGTGGCATACTACTCTTTGGTTCTTTCGGTAAAGTCACGTAGGTATAAAAAAAAATCACGACGTTTATTTTTATTTTGTTTTATTTTTCTACCTACGTGACTTTACCGAAAGAACCAAAGAGTATGGATTCCTGCAGTCACGAAAGCTTCAAATCAACAGTGGCATAGTGTTTGGCACACTGGACTTGCGATGCAGAATTCGCCAGTTCGATCTCCCGGTGTGGCAGTGAGTTAATTAAATCCTTTCGATTTAAAGCTTTCGTGACTGCAGGGATTCATCTTCTTGGTTATTTCGGTAAAGTCACGTAGAATGGAAATAATAAAATAATAAAAATAAAACGAAATAAAATAATTCTCATGTTTCGGCCACAACGCAAGCAGCCGTCCTCAGGTGGAGAGCAGGTCTGTCGAGAAGACTCTCTACGTGACTTTACCGAAAGAACCAAGAAGATAATCAAAATCTCCTCTGTGCACTCAGCAGTATCAATGGGTTCACCACAGTGAGTTGATCGGCAGGTCACGTGTGGTGGGGCGAAGGGTCCAGAGTCACAGAGTCGGCCAAATGCCCTCTCGAGCAGGGCCCTGGAGAGCTCCCTCTAGTGGAGGCCCTTCTGACAGCGTGGCGTCAGCCAGAATTCACACGGCTGCATCTTTTCTAACGGTTTTACTGCAGGGATTCATACGCTTGGTTCTTTCGGTAAAGTCATGTAGAAGGGGAATAATAAAATAATAAAAATTCTCACGATGTTTCGGCCACAACGGCTGCTTGGACGGCTGCTTGCGTTGTGGCCGAAACGTCGTGATAATTTTCAAAATGTTTTATTTTTATTATTTTATTATTTCCCTTCTACGTGGTTTTACTTAACTTGATTCCTCTGTTCGTCGTGGTCAAATCTTGTAATCAAAAGTTAGTCTACTTCCTGTTGTCCAATCAATTCCAAATGTTGCACACGTACTCAGGTCCGGTGATAATGCATGCCTGTATTAAAATCACCATTAATTAATCAATTAATTGCCTCATTTCAAGCATTGGCAATGTTTGTAAGGACAACATATTAATTTTATATTTTTGTGTAGGTGAAAAACGCCGCAGTCCCTAAACTGTGCAATCAGCTCGCCTAAGCAGCAGGCCCCGTTTGTCTCTTGTCATCAATATGTCGTCCACTTGCCGTTCTCCAAGCGAGTTATTTACTTTTTAGTCCACTTTAAAATGAAACCGTTGTTTTTAAAGGAGTTCATTTAACCTTTACCGTAGTAGTCTTGCGTAACAACATCGTCAGCTATCACGGCGAACTGGGTGGAGAATTCTGCAGTTCCTCTTCCTCTCTGTACACATGGCACTGCTTTGTTTTCTTTTACTTGGCCCAGGATCTGTGCTCTATGCCGGCTGCTGCTGCTGCTTCCAAAGTGGATTAATAATTGCTTTGGCTGCTGTGGGCACTGACATCAAGGTGGACTTGTTGCGGTTGGCAGAGCGAATCCGCCTTCAGAACACTCGGAGAACATGGCCTGAGAAACCGGCTCCGTTTTGTTGTGTGATGTACAAGAAGGACACCCTTAATTAAACATGTATTTACCTCTCTCTCCATTGCCACTTGCAGCAACTCATCCAGGAAACAAAAGGTGATGATTATTATTACTCTTTGGTTCTTTCGGTAAAGTATTTTAGGTAGAAAAATAATCGATCACGACGTTTCGATCGCAACGCAAGCAATCGTCATCAGGTGGGACAACCACAGCAAGAAAAAAACTGCCGAAGTAGTTTTTTTGTGATTATTATTGTTATTCTGATCTATTACTATTCGTGTTGTCGTTTTCCTTTGATGAAATCACCCGTGATGCACACCCCGATCCCGTCAGATCTCTGAATCTAAGCAGGTTGGGTCTGGGCCCTGCCCGTATCGGCAACTGCCGTCCCCAACCCTCACCAAATCGCACCGGACCAGCGCGGTGAAGTATGGTCAAATATCCCTCACGGACGGCAAGGCGTTAAAGGAGGCCCTCATCCAGCAGTGAATCGACAACAACGGGCTACACGTGTACGCATTGTTGTCTGTTGGGGAGTAATGGGCCCGTATTAACAGCTCTGTGAATGTCATGGTGGCAGAGTGGTTCAGCACGTTGCACTATGAACCTGGGTGACCAGAGGTACATTCCAGGCCACTGGTCACTTAAAGTGGCGAACGGTGCACCAACTGGTCAACTGGATCCCCCTTCAAAAAACTTGCACCGACCAGCATTGGTGAAGTATGGTCAAACAGCAACCCCCCCCCCACCCCCCATGGCTAAAAAGGGATTGGGGGTGGGGCAGGGGCGGGAGGGTTATTTCAGCAGCGAATGAACAACATTTCTGTAAATGTATACATCCTGTAATATTATACTCTGTGTAAAGTGTGAAGATTTTAGTGTGGCCAAAAGACACTTTGGCGTCAATATTCACAACAGAAAAGTCAATTTGTGTTTTAGTGCTTAAACCCAAAAAATGGCAAGGAAGATCATTAATGCCCAAAGAATGTGGGATTTCATTAAAATGTGTTGCCATCTGAAACGACCCTTTCCTGCGCCTGTGGCTCACAACGGAGAGGTATTGAGTCGAAATGTTTCGTTGAAAAGGGGCGTCAATCGATGACGATGATGACAAAGAAGAACAACAGTGAACAGTTCCAGATGAGAAGAGGTCGCGGTTATCTTTCCGTGAAATCAAATAGGATTTACCGAATCATGTTTGTGGATATTTTTTCACGGTGGCATTGTATTGCAGCATCTGCTGGGATAATGTTTCACCTCCAGAATTGCAAAATTGTTCTCTCGGGTTACAAAGTATAAACTAATAACCTTGCATTATTATATACGTGAGTCACATGCAGCGGGAGAGTTGTTAGAAAATAAGTATTGAAATTAAAATACACAGCGGGGAAAATTTTAAGTAGGTGACTGTTGTTGTATTAAAGTGTCTAAAAATTAACTGCTTTGTTTCAAAATATGCGAACGTTACGTACTTTTGTAAATAGTATGTCACGTTTTATCCTTAACTAGCTTTTTGCCCGTCCAAGGACGGGTGTATTGCACTAAATCTGAAACTTGCAAGCGAAAAGCAGACCGCGGCGTGATATTCATTGCATCCATTCGCGTGCAATTTGTAAGGGGACACAGACTTAGTTCACGTAAAGGTTATAATCCCTCGTTCATCACGACGTCCTTTTTACTTCGATGTCTCAACAACAGCGTGACGGAGACCACGTGACGTGAGGGTTGTTCTGCCTTTGTAGTGAGGGCTGTGAGTTGACGCCGAGGGGGGGGGGAGGAGGCGCCTCGCCCCCCCATGTGGAGTGACGTCACCTGCTAATTATTATTAATGGCGGGGGGCTGGTCGACGTGGAGTGACGTCACGATCGTTGCACACAGACATTCTTGGCTCATCATAGTAGGTAATGGGAGGGGGTTTCCATTTGGAGGACGTCACCTGCTCATGAATATTAATGAGTGGGGGTTTCCATTTGGAGGACGTCACCTGCTCATGATTATTAATGAGGAGTGGAGGTGTCAATTTGGAGGACGTGACCTGCTCATGAATATTAATGAGGGGGGCTGGTCGATGTGGAGTGACGTCACGAGCGTTAAGGACAGACAGCCCTGGGTGATTATAGTGGGTATTAGACCCATCATCGGCACAGTGGGCCAGTGCTCACTGCTGCAAAGTGTGCCTCTGGAGTCATCACTTGTACAACTTGGGGCCCGCTAACTGGTCTCAGAGCCAACAATAATCCAATCTGTAAAATACGAGAAGCACCAATCATAAAATAATAATGCATGCTGGAATACCGTGGGTTTCAAAAAACACTCAGTAACGTGCAAAAAGAACGCTACCTTTGCACATTACGCTAAAACCATCGGAAATTCCGGAATATTCTATGGGAATGCAGAATTTCAGAACTGCGAATGTAGAGAAGCTCTATCCAAAACTCATTTCAGCCCGACGGTATTTTGACTGTAACTACATTACATAATGTGAACAATTGTTCAGCTAAAAAAAAACATTGTCATTTTAATCAAAAGATTTACAAGTGCTAAATATTTCATTAGCCACATTTAGAGTTTCAACTTCTCGATTTTCAGCACCAAAGTTTGTGAAGCGTAATTAATCGGAGCTCTAATTCGAGCATGTTTCGTGTACGAAAACGCACCCCACCACGCCGCTTTATGAACACAGCTGCTTGGGGAAGCCACTGAGTGATTGGCCAGAAGGGAAATCCCCCCCTCCCCCTTCTTAGCAGCCAAAAGTTAATGGGTAAAAGCTGAAGGTTTAAATACAGTATCAACATCTCCACCTGTTCAAGGGGGCAATTCATCACCCAGTCAAGTGCCTCTCACACAACCGATGCCCATTATGAGACAGCGTCTCCGCCCAAGGCCATCCAATAAATGCTTGCCAGGATCGCGCAACTCATGTCCACAGATATATTTTTGTTTGAATCTCTCTGCCGCTTCCGTTGAATTTGTCTCCAAGTCCCCTTTGTGCCACAGTGACGACGGCCTTCTGGGAAAGAGAGTTTTTTTTTTTTAAGGGAGCGTACTTGAAGGAAGTAAAAAAACGACCGCACGCATAGCCCCCTCCCAAAATGAACAAGAGTTCACGAGAGAAAAAAAATTCTGACCAAATGGCCACCAAATATTATTGGGCGTTCGACCTTGGAGCCGCGCGAAGTCCTCTTCGGACGCCAAAAATAAAGCGGCTGGCTCACCACTCCCCCTGGCTCGCCACTCCCCCTGGCTCGCCACTCCCCCTGGCTCACCACTCTCCCTGGTTCACCACTCTCCCTGGCTCACCACTCTCCCTGGCTCACCACTCTCCCTGGCTCACCACTCTCCCTGGCTCACCACTCCCGCTGGCTCACCACTCCCGCTGGCTCACCACTCCCGCTGGCTCACCATTCCCGCTGGCTCGTCACTCCCCCTGGCTCGCCACTCCGCCTGGCTCGTCACTCCCGCTAGCGTGCCGTTTGATAACCCCCACCCCCCTCCAGGCACGTCGCGGCCTTTCACGTGCAGGAATATTCCCAGCGCCCCCCGCCCCCCCGCGACATTACAAAGCGCTGGAAGATCCAAACTCTAACGCCCAGTGGGCTTAGAAAAGCCAAGGCCGAGGCACTCGTACGAAACGCGCACAAGGTAACGGCACAATGAATAACGACAAAGGTTCACTTTCCTTCCGTCGATTGCCTCCAGCCGAGCCTTGCTGCCCCGTAATCTCGCTTCCTTGCCTTGCTTGGCACCATTGCTGCAGCCCTCCACAACACCACAAATATCCTTTACCTTTGCCGATGCCCTAGACCAACCATTGTTGACTTTCACACAAAGTGGTGGTCAATTTAATAGCCCTGGTAGGATGATGGGCTGAGTCGACCCCCGGATCAGGAATTGAACTCACAACCGTCCAATTTGCGAGCGCTGCGCTCCACTGCTGCACCACCTGTGAGCCTGTAGTGAATGTGAACATCCTTTTGCTTAACGGTGCTCTTGACTGTTTACAGAAAGCAAATTGGGACGGTAGGTTTTATGAGTCTATTTCGCTGCTTATTTATTTACGTATTTTACGACCCTTCAAGCACAGGAGCGACACCATTAGGCTGCCTGCACTTTGTTTACAGGGGGCCGAGTTTGCTTTATGGAAAATCTTTACACAAAGTAGCTCTATTAAGTTGCGTACAACTTGTTCCGCAAGGAGAGACCCTCTGATTTACTGAAAAATCTCTACGCGAGCCAGCACCATCGAACTAAGTGCAGGCTCTATGTTGGAAGGATGGCAGGGATTTGTACAGCTCTTCTTCACACGGATGCTGTGGAAATCGTGCCAACAGGCAAAGATATGGAATAGCCAAAAGACCTCCACACGCACTTGCAATCGATTTGCGTGCGGTGTAGAGGCAGAGCCATCCCTAGAGTCACGGGAAATCGGGGCGACCGCCCTGGGCCCCGCGATTTGGGGGCCCTCGCGCTTCGCCGTCACGGCGTCAGATGTAATACCGCCCGGTTTAGTTTCAAGGCGTCGGGGGGGGGGGGGGTCTACACAGCGTGGTATTTACCCCGGGCACTTCACCTCCCCCCCATGAACAGCCCAAGGTTAGTGCATATGCCAGCATTGCTGGAATCTGGTCAAGCGAGTGGATTGTGGATGCCAAGATTTGATTTGTTATGGAATATAAAACACAATTGCTGTTAACCAATTCATAAAAAAAAATCAACAGAGGGCCGCGAAATCGTACGTGTGAAGTTGTACGAGTCACTATGGGAGAGCTCTCACTTACGTTGAGAGACGTAAAGTGGAACACGTAGTCGATTCGACAACATTTGCCAGTTTAGAGGCATTACAATTTTTGCAAAGAGAATAAGGATCTTGGGCAGGCCATGTCGCTAGAAAGGGGTGATCGCCGTTGATAGGGCATCACCGTATAGGTGAATTGTTACATCTAAACCGTTTCTGAGCCTTCCCTAGGTAGACTCAGCCTCAAAAGAGGGACTGGTGTTGTGTGTAAATATCGCCACTGGGGAGACAAAGGTAAAGTCACGTATAAAGAGAAAATAATAAATTAAATACTAGCATACGACGTTTCGATTGCAACACAAACAATCATCATCAGGTATAAATTAAATAGAAACACAAATCTAGTATACTTAGAAATGTAATGTAATACAACATAGAGTCGGATAACATAACAGTCAACACCCTACCTGGTTGATTACGTTCTTCCTGAGAATGCTAACTTTGAGAGAGAGATAAAACACAGAACCAGAGACATATAGACGAAATCTCCAAATTAAGTTTGAGGCAAAGGTAGTCAGGTGTGGGGCTGGTCACCCACCCCCTCGTGCGTCGTGACAGCTCTAATAGGTGCTCGCTAACAGCACTTGCCCCAACAGTCTGTTACAGGCTACACGGGGGATATTTGAATGGTGAGAATTGCCGGCAGCTTGAGGGGGCCTTCACCCAGCAGAGGATAGATCATGGCTGATGATGGCATTGTTACTGGACTGTGTAGCTATTCATAACTGAGAACACCGGTTTAATAAATTCTCACAATCGAGTCGGCGTCAAGCATTCGTATATTTTGAAATCAATGCAGCGAATGGTAGCGCCTCAAGTGGCTGCAAGGGTGACGTAAACCCATGATGTACATGATTATTCGTGCGAATTGAAACACATCGATTACTGCAGACAATTCAATGCATGTCTAAGAAGCTTAATAATGTCTCATTCCACACCCTACCGCGATAATTCGTCGAGCAGCGATTTAGTGATTATCATCATCATCGTCATTGTTAGCAATGATCCATCCACTGCTGGATGAAGGCCTGCCCGTTTTACGGTTCTACGATGTAACAACAACGAATTGCGTTGCTCCATCTCCACGATGGACGTGTTCTGGGGAGCTCTCCAGATTTTTAGTAACGCCAACATAAAATCTCGCATACCGTGCCTCGAAACCAATAAAGGGTGGCTAATCATACGAAATAAAATACACGTGCAAAAATCCGCATCATTTTTGAATCAAGATTAATGCACCAGCTAAAGTAACCACCGCCGACGCGCCAACCACACACACACACAGAGGCGCCTGTCGGGAGAGTTACCTTGTAACCATCATTCTGCTCTCACGGCAACTTGGGCATTTATAAACGAGAGCCGCACACAACAGTATTTGCCATGCTTTTTGCCCTGCACCCATCGACAGCAGCAGCGGCGGTGGCAGCAGAGGCTGGCAGTGATTGCATGTTTATCTGTTTAAACACTGATACGAAGCACTAATGGCACTCGCCGCCATAATGTCAAGACTAAGGGAGAGTGCTTTTTGGTTCCAAGTAGAGATCTTAAATGTCTGTTGGTATTAAGGTCAGCAAGCGTGACAGACTCTGGTGTTGCGCATGCTTTACGGCGCATGCTTTACACACACAAAAACCTCGCGATTAAACACCGCTGCGTGAATTCGGGAAGCCCTCTGTCCATCTCCGATCCTTCACTGAATCTTCGCCGTTGAATCTTGAGCGTTGGAATCTGGATGCGAAGCCATTACGGGAGAAAGTGTGCGTTCAATTCCGCGTACAATATATATTTTCCCCCCCAATGCATCCAAATCGAATCACTTATCCATCCTCGACCCCCACCATAACCACCAACACAGTTTCGTTGTTGAAAAACCCATCATTTTGATGGGAAGAAAATCGCAAAAAAGTGCGGCCAAACCTGTTACGAGACGCTGCCTCAGAATGTCGATGGAAATGTGCAATCACCGTCTGACCAATCACGCTCGCCAGCCGTGCACCCCGACTCTCACGGCGCTTGCTTCGAGCTCTGTGCAGCATAGTTATTCATTGGAGGCAGTGGTGTGGAACTAAATATGCGCAAATCTAAGCAAAAGCTTAGGGCCCCAAGCAGTCGGAAGAGAACGCGCAGATTCATGAAGAAAAAAAACAAAACACAGTTGCACCAAAGAGCATCTCTGATTACCACACAACCAGCACACACTAGCGGAACAGATCTCAGATTCATCTTATCTGCAGACAGTTTCTCTTATCTCGCTGCATCCCCCCCCCCTTCCCCCGTTTCTTGCCTACATCCATCTACTTTCCCTACGTCTGTCTCACCTGACCCGCCGTTCTCTCACGACTACCTCTGTCCTTTGTCCACTTTTACTCTCATCTCTTGCCAATCTCGAGCTCTTGTCAACGTCTCTTCTATCGCCCCGCTCAGAGTTTATCATTTGAATGGGAGGACCGCCACCTGTCCAGGGCCCCCGATCACCAGCGCCTGAAACCCTGTACAAAGGGGAGTCAAGCATCGTCTATCTTTGGGCTGCTCGATCGGTATAGATTCCTAAGATGTTAACTACTTCGCCTGGTCTACAGGAAGTTGTGGGTTCGATCCCGACCCTGACAATGCCTGTTGTATATTTGGAGTTTGCGTGTTTCTCTCCCCCGTGGTTGCATGGATTTTTCTCCGGGTCCTCCGGTTTTTTTCCTCCACATTTGGAAACGACGTCACGCGTTTCGAGTATTTGGCTGCCATGAATGTCCACGTGATAAGCCACTTCGTTGAGCTTACATTTGTGGCCAGGTCACTTCTGAAAAAGAGCAACATAGCTCGGTGGGCCTTACCTGGTAAAATAAAACAGTTTTAGTATACATCATTAGACCTCCTTTGCCAGTACCAAAATATAATAATAGGGTTGTTCCCCTTTTTTCTGGCAACAAAATTTAAACCTTTTTATAATGATTAATGTCTGCATTAACCACAATACTTGCAGTCAAAATGCAAACAAAAACACACTGATAATATATGCATTGTCCTTGAAACTGATTGGTCCACACCAGAGACAGCTTTCTTTAGAGCCTCGTCTCAATTGGTGCTAGACCAGAAGACGCCAATCAGTTTCAAGGACAATGCATATATTATCAGAGTGTGTTTTTTGTTTGCATTTTGACTGCAAGTATTGCGGTTAATGCAGACATGAATCATTGTGAAAAGGTTTCAGTTTTGTTGCCAGAGAAAAGAGGAACAACCCTATTATAGTTTTAGCTTAGTTTGTTTTATGTATGCAAGGGGACTAAATATGACCTTTGATGACTGCACTTCTCAGTACCATCATCTCATCAGCAGCCTCGATCTATCCACTGCTGGATGAAGGCCGTCACCCCCATAGCTGTCGCCATCGCTCGCAGGTCTTGCGACGCAACAACCCGTCTCGCTCCTGCAAGCGAGCCGGCCTCGTAGCCGCGTCTCCACGGCGAGCATCCCGTACGGCACTTCACACGAAGGGGAAAGTGGCCCCTGGCAAACGTGACCGCGTGGAAGCCAAAGGAGCGCCGTTCCCCCGCCACGGAGCCTGCATCAAGGCAGGGCCCCACGATATACTGAATTCCACGCAGCAGCCCTTGGGCTTTTTTATGAGCGAACAATCACTCTCAGTGGGCACTCCGCATATATAGTTCCCAGAAGCAGACTTTGCAGCAGTGGCAATAGGTACCTATACTGTACTGACGAGTTCTAATAAGGAAAACACGTATCTACAGTTGTCTCTTTCTGTGTCTCACGCCTACCCATCAGTTGGTCACATTTGTTCCAATTTTTCTTTTGATGGGGACCCCCGACAAGAGGATCGACAATGCAGTTCTTCACGAATTGCCGATGGTTTTTGCAAAAAGGCACAACATGTCGTGTGCTTGTTACACGTTGTGTGTTGCTGGAAAAATGATGCTCGCTCACTCGCTCGCACACACTCACACTCTTGTGGCCTGTCGGGTCTCCAAAAGCTCTGCATCTCCGCTGATGACGCAGAGGAGGGCACAGCACCCAAACAAACACACGCAGGCGCTCGTTGTCTTTGGGAACGTCAATCCCATCGAATCAAATGCCCCCCCCCCCCACCCCCCGTTAGGAAATTGTGCCACTTGGACAGCTGAGCTTCAAGGAGCAACCGAGAGAACACTTGGCCGCTCGCTATTCCACGCCGGCTTTTAGCGCAGACGCAATCGCAGAGCACGTGGACTTTCGTCGCGCCCCTCGGCTCGGACAACAGCGTAGCCTCGGGATGGAAGATTAAATAATAATTAATTAATAATGCAAGGTATTCAAGACAAAAGGTGTCATCCACCGCCAAAGAGTTGTGATTATTCTTGTTATTAATAGACAGCAATTTGAACCGTGTGGTGGAAATATTGTCAATGTGTTTCTTATTTTACTTCAAACCTACAATAAGTCTCTTCCGTGCTTAAGCATCAGCGTCTTACGTTACTGACGCAATTTGAACAATTGGATGCAAGTGGGAGCACCTAATGCAGAGTTCTTGAGCAAACATCTTGGGCAGATCATGATCGCTGACGGCTTTGAGCAAGGATATGTCATGGCACATCGAGAGAGAGATACTTAAACCTAAAAGTTTGAGCGATTTTCAACAGCTTCATCACTGAAGAATTAGAAACAATGTCAGCTGAGATGTTGGCGAGTACCTGGGTCTCTCTCAAACGCTGATGAGAGTTGCGTCGCCAAGGGCACAGCGGACAAGGAGGGGTTTAGAGGGATGATACAATCTTCAAGCTTCTATGTAGTGGTGGGGAGCGGTGTTGTAGTGGTTAGCACGCTGCGTTACGAACCCAGGCAACCCCGGTTCGATTTCCGCTCACAGCCAACACCAGTGATGATTATCTGAACCGGTCCTGGTCCTCTCCTAGGTTGACTCAGCCTCAATTGAGTACCTGGCACGCTGTATAAACATCGCCACTGGGCAGACAAAAGTGGTCGGGCATGGTGCTGACCACCGGCCCCATCGTGTACTGTGTGCGCCGTAATAGGTGCTCGCTAACAACCCTTGCCCCAACATTCTGTTAAGACTATACTGGGGAATCTTTGTCTTTGTAGTTGTATCCACTGGGCCCATACTGCTCTGTATATACGTTGAACTTCTTTTGCACCATACGTAGCCAACCGTGCAAATCGGAGGTGCGGAGGAGGGGGCAACAACAAACTAAACACAACAACTAAACACAACAACAACTAAACACAACAACAAACTAACCAAACAACAACAACAAACTAAACACGACAACAAACTGAACACAACAACAAACTGAACACAACAACAAACTGAACAACAACAAACTAAAAACAACAACAAACTGATCAAACAACAACAACAACAAACTGAACACAACAACAAACTAAACACAACAACAAACTGACCAAACAACAACAACAAACTGAACAACAACAAACTAAACACAACAACAAACTGACCAAACAACAACAACAAACTAAACACAACAACAAACTGACCAAACAACAACAACAAACTGAACAACAACAAACTAAAAACAACAACAAACTGACCAAACAACAACAACAAACTAAACACAACAACAAACTAAACACAACAACAAACTAAACACGACAACAAACTGAACAACAACAAACTAAACACAACAACAAACTGACCAAACAACAACAACAAACTGAACACAACAACAAACTAAACACAACAACAAACTGACCAAACAACAACAACAAACTAAACACAACAACAAACTGACCAAACAACAACAACAAACTAAACACAACAACAAACTAAACACGACAACAAACTAAACACAACAACAAACTAAACACAACAACAAACTAAACACAACAACAAACTAAACACAACAACAAACTAAACACAACAACAAACTAAACACAACAACAAACTAAACACAACAACAAACTAAACACAACAACAACAACAAACTAAACACAACAACAAACTAAACACAACAACAAACTGAATAACAACAAACTAAACACAACAACAAACTCAACACAACAACAACAAACTCAACACGACAACAAACTAAACACAACAACAACAAACTAAACACAACAACAATCAGTTCGAAATGAATAAATTTTCGATCTCGACGACGATTTTAAAAGTGCATCATAGCTCCCAGTAGCTTCCTTACATCGGAAGAGCGCGTTCCAGACGGCCGCTGGAGCGCATCTGAATGCGCGCGGTGATGCGACAAACGTCTTCGCAACAACCTCGACGGCTACACCCTGCACATTAATTGCCGCAGGGAAGCCTGTGTGGGTAGTCGCCTTAGTGGCGACACCTTGAAGAAGGAGCGACTAACTTCGGGCGCAATCAATCGGCCGTTACTTTTGAATCAATCGCCTTAGCGCTTGTCATGCCGACAAGGCCACCCTGAAAGCCGCACGGATATTCCCCAGAGCTCTCGCATCAAAGCTGCGCGTTACGAGTGTGCTCATACGTATAATTCAATGGAAGAATGCACCGCTCCGTACACGTGGATAAAGAATCAAAATCCCGATGTCAAATTCCACACACGCAGAATTTCCCCTTTCGCCTCCCCTCCCCGTATTATTTCCCTGCAGTGTGCGAGTCACATTGCATTATAGAAACAGCAGAACGCACGTGCGACTGAATGCTCATAGGGTGCACATTATGCAATTAACGGTGTTAAAAAAAAAGGCAAAAACACCGTGAAATGAAAAAATAAAAATGTGTTTTGAATGCGTGTGGTGGTTTCGTGTTTTGACAATTTTATCGGGAATTGATAAAAAAAAGTAATTGCTTTCACACATCGACAAATCCTCGTGGATAGGATTACACTGGGAGATTGAAGGAGGGAACACACGGGTCAGAGAACAAGTGCGAGTAAAATAAAACAATAAAATAACAACATCGTCTTTTAAAGAACCTGTGTGCCATGGGCAGGGCAAGTCGTGGCCGAGAGGAGACGATGGCCAATGGCTGAGACTGTTGACAGCATGGCAGCTCAAGGAGGGAAAGACACCCGAGAAGGATGTCCATTGTGACGGTGTGCGAAGGCCCTCATCCAGCAGTGGACATATCATGGGCAATTTTTTTATGATACGCAACCCGAGATTATGGACCCGAATTTACCACGACATTGGCTCAGCTTCTCATGATATTTCTCCACGCTGGAAACTGTGAACAATGCAGCTGCTGGCATTGCTACACAGAGGTGATCATCTGCTTGGTTCTTTCGGTAAAGTCACGTAGAAGGGAAGTAATAAAATAATAAAAATAAAACATAATAAAATAATTCTCACGACGTTTCGGCCACAACGCAAGCAGCCGTCCTCAGGTGAAGAATGAAACACCACCAAGCTTGGAGCGTATATTTAAGCTGGGTTGGAGGGGGGGAGGTGGGAAGAAGAGCGCCTTGACAGAGGTGATCATGGCACTGTCCACGTGGTTCTCAGGACATGAATGCAACCTCACCTAACGATGACACAAAAGGCTCACAGCACCAGAGCCGTGTCTGGTGGTTTTGAATTCTGGCAAATGCATGTGATAGGGTACATATCCTAATACTAATTGGGTATTAAATCAACATTTGTTACGAATTGATCTAAAAGTATGATGCCAGAGAAAATGATGTCACCTGCATTACATCACTTTCGTGCAATTCCCGCCAAAAGTGGCATCACGTGGCACAGGTTGACGTCACTTTTGTATGCACGAAGACAAATTAAATTTCCGACAATGTACAAAATCTGAAATAGTCCTCAAATTATCCCAAGATACGAAATCCAAACTGTTTTTTTTCTAACTTAATTTTCTGTAACGCAAAACTGATGCCTGGTGTGCACTATTGTACATGCAGATAATTTTGCCCCAGAATCAAATGTTACCGGTAAAAATGGAGTCGTTCCAAGCGGACACTGTAGGGACACGCGGTGCACTGCCATCTCTCAGCCACACGTTGGCACAAGCCATTTGCTCTTGGCTTCTGTCTGCGCTCAAAACATCTTCTTCTCTTGAGCACAGAGAAAGAGTGAGGGGGAGAGAGGGGGAGAGAGAGCAGAAGCTGCCACAGTTTGCAATTGAGTATGGGAAGCACTCAGCCCCATGACAAAGATCCATGTCGAAAATGTCAATTATATATCTCCACTTGAAATTTCTCCGCTGACTGCATTATCTGCCAAATTTGTGCTGGATATTGTTTATACATATATAAACCACATACTCAGGAGGTGGCCGCTTTAAAGGTACAGGGCGTAAGAATGAAAGATGCAATCCAGGTTTCAAATGCATGTGTGTCATTGGCGAGATGTTGACTACCTCGCATGGTGTACAAGAGGTCGTGGGTTCAATACCGACCCTGACGCCTGCTGCTGTATATTTGGAGTTTGCATATTCTCCGGATCCTCCTGTTTTTCCCTCCACATTTAGAATGAACGTGCGTTTAGAGTATTTGGCTGCTATGCATTTCCACACGATAAGGCACCTCGTTGGGCTATCATTTGTGGCCAGGTAGCTTCTGAAAAATAGTTGTATAGCTCAGTGAGCCCTTACCTGGTCAAATTAAAAAAAAATAGGCTATTGAGTTTCGTGAGCTGAAAGCCTGAACAGCCTAGTGATTAAACACTTCTCAAAGAACCCGTAACATCCAACAGTCATTTCACTCACATTTCAGAAAAGAATCCAGTTCTGAGCGTCAAAATGTTCAGTTTCACTGCCATGCGACAAGCAGTAGGGAGAGGGGCGGAACAGTGCAGCACCACCACGAGTGTGTTGACGAGGTCACTTCTTGACAGAGATGTTTGATGTAGTTCAGCGGTCATACACTTCTGCGGGCAGTTCGGGGCGACACATTTTTCCGCGAGGATTCGGAAACGTGTCGGCACGACGCCGATCTTGCGGCTGGAATCAAAGTGGGCAAGATGCAAAAGGAAGAGAAACGGAAAACGCGGCAACCGTGTCGCGCACACACATTTTCGTCCGTGCACCCCGCAGCCGCGTTGCACTGACGATGATTTGATGGCTATGGGGAGAAATGGGACTTGGAGGTCTGCCCCAGAGTTGAAAAAAAATCCCCGTGCCAGGTGTGTCTGAGACAGCCACTCTGAATGCGACAGTGCGCTTTCACTTTTTTCAATTGCCTCTATTTGCCGCACCTGGTGCTGGGAATTTAAAAGCCCCTTAGTATCGCTCTCTCTCTCGCTCGCTCTCTCTCTCTCTTGCTCGCTCTACATCTCGATGCTGCTGCTGCTATTGCCACTTGGAGCATCGTCCTCACACAGAGAGTGATGTGTGCTCTCCTCCTCATTGTTGCACAATGTTAAGTGCCACAGATCGCTGGGCCCTTTGCTACATACAAAAACCCCCAGGGACAGCAGAGAGAACCAGGTCTCTCTGGGACATCTGTCATGGCAAAGGGAGTCTTATTATAAGTCTATTGAGACGGCGGGGGGAATGTTTTTAGTCATCTTAAAAACAGTTGGGCATTAAACTATTGCACTAATGTACGGTAAACATCACATCTCAAAGGTTTCATTATTTTACTTCTCTAATGGTCTACTACATTTCAAAAGTATAAATGTACAGTATGTATTTGAAGAAAAAAAATTCTACCGACACGTGACATATTAAAGTGCGTGTCTCCAGGACAGCAGTGTGGTATGTCGCATACATTTAATCTTTTTAAACTTGAATATAACCAGACTTCAGCATGTGTCTGGGTATTATTTAAATTGGGAAATGTTTCCAAGTCTACTATCACACCTCTTCTCGTTTTTTGTTACATTTCAAAATGCTCACCATATTAACGTCAGAAATGTCAGCATTCCCTCCCCCCCCCTTACGAAGCCAGGGCATTTCACTTTTTTTTCTTTGCAAAACTTTCCCGCAGGAACGCAGACAATCAGCTGAGATTAACGCGAACGCTCTCGGGTGAGTCTCGAGGTTTGAACACAAAAAAGAAACCAAAAAGAAATCTGTCTTCGATGCAGGTGTTAGCGCGGGGGAACTTTAATTGGCAACACGAACTCAATTGCACAGTGGCCTCACTCATAACACCACCTGCCTGCGGATGAAAGATTCCCTGGGTCGCAGGTTCAAATCCCACTGAGACAAATTTTGACCAAACCTCTCAAAATAATTGGGAGCAACTGTCCTTCTGTTTTGTACACGGTTCGCAAGGTGAAAGATAACTTGATTTTTTTTATCTCTTCTCTCTCTCTCTCTTTCTTTTCCTGTCGTGGCACACTGGATGCCTCGTCTGAGGTGGGCGAAAACGTCCTCATCTTTCAACGACCGCAAAATGAGTTCGTGTTCCAAGCCCGAATGCTAAACGTAATATCTGATCACACGTGCCTGCAGTCATGGATACGAGTATTTTGAGTTGTTCCTGGCAGAGGACACTTTGCCAAGGTCCCTCGACTGCCACGCGTGTTTGTTATTCGAGAACGTACGAACTGTATCTATCGTAAGAAGAGGTGGAAGAGTGTGGAGCTACGAACCCCGCAACCCACGTTCGATTCCCGCTCGCGGCCAACATTAGTGACAAATATCTTAACCTGGCTTTCGGCCTCCCCTAGGTCAACTGAGCCTTAAGTGAGTGGCTGACTCAGTGTGTTAACATCGCCACTGGGGGAGACAAAGGCGGCCAGTTGTGGTGTTCATTACAACGCCCGCTCGTGTGCTGTGGTGGCCTTTATCGGTGCTCGCGTACAGCATCGGCCGGCCAACAGTCTGTGTAGGCTACACGGAGATCATCGCCTTGGTGTGTGCACGTGAATTCACTCGATGGGTGTGGAGCAGTGGGTCGTGCACTGCGCTACGAACCCGGCAGCCTGATTTCAATTCCCGATCATGGCCAAGATCAGAACCGATCCTGGGCTCCGCCTTTACCAACCCCGCGTTGAGCACTATGGTCAAAAAAACTCTCATGTCAGACACAGTGCAGATAGGCCATCATCTAGCAGTGGATATACAAAGGGCTGTAAAATGACCATCGCTATTATTACTATATACATTCTATATTTGTTGGCTACAGTGTGAAAGAAGTTCAGCATACATACTGTACATACATACGCAGTACATGACCTGACATCAACGGACCCGAAAACAGAACTCCATTGCCTTGAGGCACTTGTGCAATAGGGTTTCCTGCGAGCTCAGGGTGGAGGTTATGGAGTTTCATCAATCATGCATAAAGAATCTAACCTTCTGGAATTCCTCCACGAGCCCGCGATCTCATACGGATGCAGTGGTCGAATATTAATGAGCAAGCGAGCGATGGAACGTGCAGGAGGGGACGTTCACGGCGGAGATGGAGCGACGAAATCGAAGCTCGTGCGCAGGCGCCGGATGGATTGTTGCTTTGCAGGATTGGTTGCACTTAAGGAGGCCGTCATCCAGCAGTGGATTGCTGGTGACCGATGATGATGATGAGTAGAAATAAATAGCACATCGTTTTTCCAAAATCATGAAAGCTGCCCGAGTCTCAATCAAAATGCGTTGTGCCCTGCGTGGCGTCAATAGCAACACGCGGTTCGGAACCAGGGAAACAGAGGAAATTCCACGTTATTGTGGCAGGGACGACTATTTCCAAAGTTAAACCACTGTTGACTCCTCACAAAGTTGTGCTCTAATGCAATAACAATTACAATTGCTCTGTCGGTAAAAGATAGAAATATATTAATGCTTTAATTCGTCATTCACTTACTGCTGATGTAAAGCAGCAAATGCAGATGCATTCTATTCCTAAATTAAACGAATTCACAACCATTTGTCAAACCACTCCACTGCTGGATGAATACCTTTCCCATGCCGAGCTGTTTGACTATGCTTCACCATGTGAGTCAATGCGGGTTGGTGACAGGGGGGCCGATGACTTGGTCACACATCTCTCACCACTTCAGGGATCTATTTCTGGGAGTTGAACTTTGGTCACCAGGTTCATAGTGCAGTGCACCGACCACTATGCCCCTGTTTTTTACTTTTTTTTAACACTCTCATTAAATTTACCAGGTAGAAAATGATTGCTCAACGAATCGGCTTATCAAGTGCAAATGTAGAGCAGCCAAACACTCTAAACGCGTGTCGTTGATTCTAAATGTGGAGGGAAAACCCAGAGGACCCGGAGAAAAAAAATCCACGCAACCACGGGGGAGAGAAACACGCAAACTCCGAAAAATTCAGGCGTCAGGGTCCTGTATAGAAGGCGAGGTAGTTAACATCTCACCACCACGTAGCTACAGCAAAGATACATGCCCGTCGTGCCCGACAAAGGAACAACGTGAGGACCAGGTCTGGTCCAAATATCAATCACCACCGATGTTATCCGTGTCCAGGAATTGAACTCAGTTCATTTGCCGGATTCACATCGCAGACTCCTCCAACCGCTGGCGTTGCTGCCCTGCAGGTGCGAGTAGGAGACCTGGCGTGCTTTGGGAATGGACCCCGTTGATCGGAGAGACGCTCAGTGCGATGAGGGTGGTGGCGTGGGGGGGCGGGCGACGCGTCCGCAGTGGGATCACTGACCCACATGGTGAAGCAGCGGGCTCACTGTGGACGCGTCGCGGGAACGGAGTCCCAACGCCAGGACGACTTCTACCCTCCGGCTCATCCGGGCATCAGCAACACAGAGCCACAGACGGGCGCCTGGACACTCGGGACCTCATCAGGAAGTGTGCAGCTGTGACCGTGTTCAAGAGGAACTGTTCACATAAACTTGCACATTGGGGAACACTTTAATGGAATTATGCGGGCAGAAAAGGTCATTAGGCAAGTGTGTATTTTTAGTCAACTAATATGATGCTTTTGTGCGTTTATGAAAGTTTTTTTTGCTGCTCCGCCACTGTTTGACGTTAACATCTCCTAAGCCAATTGTACCGCCGCTTTTTTTTTACTTACCAGTCGATACATCTGTTTCGCTGCATTTAATTAAGCGGATGGACGGTGGTTGAGGTTTCACCATATTAAGGGCGTTTGCTTTTCCGCAAATTATGGCCACATACGGCATTCATAACGTGGTGGAGAAAAAAAAAGGGAGCTCAAATGTCTGCGACACATTCATCTTTGAAGGAGACTTCAAAACCCACAAAAACCCACATCCATCATTATGGGTATTGCGGAAAGGTATGTTTTATAGCTATAATTGCTACCGTGTGCACTGGCGTTCTATCGAGTGGGCTTCTGCATATTCGTTTCTTGGCGTTGGCGTCGTGGTGCAAATGGAAACTCAACAAATCGTTGCTTTTAATTTTTCGTCACATTTTTTGATGAGCACCAATTCATGAAAACCGTACAAAATGGTAAATTTGAAACACTCAACGTCGCGCCTTTTAATTTGCAACGGACAAAATAAGTGGGCCTGTGTGCTCAATCCCCGTCGATGGTTTTATTTCTGTAAAATAAAATTTGGCTATGAAAACGCATTTTGACGTGGCGTTCTGGTGGTTTTCCAGAGCCAAGCGGCGTTCAAATGAATGGCTTCCTTAAAGTAAAAACGTGAAGTTTTTTTTTTAAATAAGAATGTGTGCCAGGCATAACATGTCCTATTTTAAGAAGAGGAGGAGGAGGAAGAGGTGGAAGAAGACGGCCAATAAATTGAAAGACATGAGCAGTTGTAAAAAAAAAATCACTGTGTATTGTCGGGTCAATTAGGCAATACCATTGTATTTCAATGGCGTCATTAAGAGAATGTGCCGGAGTTCATCATAGCCCGTGTGTTGTATGTAATGGGGTTTTACTGCATGTGCCACTAATTTACACGGACCAAGAAATCAATATCAAAGCAAGTGCAGCGGAATTAGGAAAAGCGTTTGCGAAGCCATCGAGTTTGTAGCATCGGGAAAACAATTCTCAAATTGGCAATGCAAACGTGGCAGGAATAAATCATGAGAATACTAATGGTCAGCCCTTCGTCAGTCCACTACTTGGTGATGCTAATAGTCGTTAGCACCATTGTAGAGAGTAGAAGCAACAACATGAACAGATCATACGCCTTCCTTGTTGTGTGTTGTATAGTTTTGCATCAAACTATAACCCATAGCTAACAGAGAACATCTGGCTGCTCAACAGCATTGTGTAAGTAAGCCAGACTCCTGATGAGACGCTGAATGTCAAAACCTCGCCAGAGTTTGCTTGTGTTGAACCAATGCAGCTGCCAAAAATCACTCTCCGTCGGCCGTGTGACTGATGGGATGTGTCAAACAATTAATTGTATTTTATGTGGAGACATCAACATGGGACGTGTGTGTATAGTATTGTCTTTTAAATTCATGTTACTATTCTGTGGTATGTCAACAGCAGTGTCCTATGTTTGTGTGTATGTATGCTGAACCTATTTCGCTCCCTACGTGGTCAACCGCGATAATCAGAGGTATGTACTGGTCCCCGCCATAATAATGTGGAATTTCCACTTTTTATTCAGACCCACCACATTCTTACATAACACTGGTCGGAGCGGGTAGGGGCAACTTCTGATACAAGCACACCGGTATAAACTTCGGATATAAGCAGCTGGGGGGATGTCCATGAATGACGTCACGCACCTGGGGGGGGGGGTGTCAGACATTTGTGACGATGTGTGACGAGGGGGGGCGGGGTGAGAAATGTGACGTCACATCAAAATGCTGCAACTTTAAATAAATATAGACACCACGTTCTACTTAATTAAATAGACTTTTTACTAAATGTTTTCTCCTACAACATCAGAGTGCAGTGCCACATTAAATACGCACTACAATGACAATAGTTTAAAGCGATTTGAAGCAATTTTTTTTTGGGGGGTGGGAGCTCTGTGACGTCATATTTGAGGGGGGTCAGACTTTTTGTGACGCCGTGTGACGAGGGGGGGGGGGGGTCAAAAAACGTCCAAAATCGCGTGACGTCATTTATGGACGGCCCCTGAGCTTTTCCTTGCTTATGTCCAGCCTCACGCTCCTCTGGTCCGCCACGCACGGATCGCGCGCGGGTGTCCGCTCGCTGGGGTCATTGGGGAGGGATCAGGCACCGAGGAAAAATAAAATGCGCGGCAGTCGGCATCACCCAAAAGCGCACGGAGTAATCTTGATTTGAAGCTTTCGTGACTGCAGATAGAAAAAATACTTTTTTAATATTTTTTTTATTTTTCTGCCTAAGTGACTTTACCGACAGAACCAAAGAGTACGCTCAGAATAAGTCGACGCGAGTCGCCAAATTTGGCGTTTTGACACCAGAACGCCGCTTCAGTTGAACCGAGCAAAGCACTGAACGCACTCACGGTTTGGTGATGGCGATGGCGATAATGTAGTGAAGCTGAAAATGTGTCAGGGGAAGGCAAACTGCTTTTGTTGTGGCGTGCATGTGTCAATGTACGACAAAGTGCGGCTGTGGCCACTACCGAATACTGGCGGTAACGTTTCATACTTGTGCTTTCACGACCGATGAAATGATTCATTATCGGTTTCTGTTGGGTTATATCGTGCGGGTACGATGGAGTTTGGTGGAGAGAAAAAAACCCACCTTCCTCCACCACCCAACCCAGGTGTGGAGGCCAGAGCTCTCACCAACACCCAATGATTCTGACTCCGAATAAGCAGCGAAACGTCGCACACCGAACTATATAACAAATTCTGATATTTTCAACATCCCACCGGTTTGGTGAAAAAGCTAAATCGTCATCTGGGCACATTGCCCAGATGACGACTCGATTTGTTTGGGCTATGCCGGGTGGTGGAGTGTGCATCACAGCTCTAATTGACATTGTACCTGCACGATCTAACCCAAAAATAAACTTATTATGTCAACCAGTGGCAGTGACACGTATGAATCCGCATTTTTCACGCGCGCGCCAAATTAACGGACGGCGAAAGCTCCCAGCTGCCAACAAATAACGGACTGTGTTAGCAGAATACATCCCCGTGAAGGAGCAAAGAGTCTGCGCACAAGCAGGCGACTTGACAGGGGGAAACAAAGGTGCATGGGAAGCCAACACAACGTGAGTCAATGAGAGTCATTGTGCTTCAAGATTAATTACAATATATTTTTTTGTTACTTATAACAATTCACCCGTAATGCAGCAGGGCTCATCTGGCTGTGTAAAGCTAAGCAGGCTGAAGCATTGTATTCTTACAGTACTGATGGCCGTGTCATCGGTGCTTGCTACGGTGTTGTAGGTGTGGGGCTGAGATGGGTGGGCAGGAGATGGCACATGCCACTTATGGGGCCATCCATTTAGTAGGTAAGGCAACAATCTGTCAAAACTTGACCCCTCCCTGTACGCACGCGGACTTCTTACACCCCCACCCCCACCTGCGTACGTACGCCTGACGCACCCCCCCCCCCCCCCGAATCCTATAGAACGGCCGATATTTAATCCACGCAGAAACGACCAAGGATTAATAATAGTAACGTGTTTAAGCAAACAGACAGTCCACCGCCGGCTGCATTAAAGAATTAAGTTGCGTGCCTAGGCCACTTAATTTGCTGAGCTGCGTGATCCCTGCAGTCAGGGGGCACGTGCCCCCCCCCCCCCCCCCCCACTGGCTCCGTCAGTGCCCCTCGGGATAAAAAAAAAATAATAGTCTTTAGACTCGGTGAGGCTTTATTTGTTAAATAAATGGCGCTAATATTTATAACTAGTTATGATCATTTACTTACTTATCCAGAAAAGTAACACTCAGTCGGCAGTGTCTCATTCTTCACCTGAAGACGGCTGCTTGCGTTGTGGCCGAAACGTCGTGAGAATTATTTTATTATGTTTTATTTTTATTATTTTATTACTTCCCTTCTACGTGACTTTACCGAAAGAACCAAGAAGATCGTAGAACTATTTCAGGAGAGTCCTGCATTGTGTTTTCATTTTAAGATGTTTTCCACCAATTTCTGATTAGAGTATTTATCATTCACGTGGGAGGAAATGGCAGCACCCGGAGACAACCCACGCGCGCGCGGGGGCAACACTATATCCCCGTGCAGATGGAAACAGATGGCGATTAGTCAACTTGCTGTGGCGCCTTCTCCTGGTGAGCGAGGATACGACATTTCCTCGGCGCCCGCGGGAAGGGAGTTTCACGCAACATCTGTGTGATCTGCCAACTTTCGCTGCCTCCGCACAGTGCTGGGTTACAGGCATGCACAGCTATCAACCGTCTGGCTTAGTGGCGTTATAAAAATCCTGAACTACCATAATGTTTTACCGTTAATGGGTTACGTCTGCAGCTGCAGACATATTTGTACACATACAGCACAGGTCACGTGTGTGTTTGTATGAAGAGGTGGCAGCGGTAGAGCACTGTTTAACGCACTGCGCTACGCACCCGGCGACCCGAGTTCGATTCCCGCTCATGGTCAATGCCAGTGATGATTATCTGAACCGGTCCTGGGCCTCCCCTAGGTCGATTCAGCCTCATATGAGTATCTTGTGCAGTGTGTAAACTTCGTCACGAGGGAGACAAAGGCGGCCGGGCGTGGCGTTGACCACGCACCCCATCGTGCACAGTGTCGCCCTTCATATGTGCTACTCACTAACCGCACTTGCCCTAACAGTCTGGTAAGGCTATACGGGGGATCTTTGTCTTTGTTTGAAGATATGATTGTGCACAAATCTATCATCAGCGGTTTCCGCCAGCCTCCTGTTATTATCACAAATTCGCCTAAACAAGAATGTGGTACATGGACCATTTCCAGTTGCTGTGTCAGTAGAGTTTCCGAGTCTTTAGCAAACATGCAGGGCTATTAAACGCACGCTGACAAAGGAAAATACTGGACAGCTGACATTTCGGCTGATAGCAATTCATCAGGGTTGCACAAATAAAAGGGGAATTCTTTTTCGTCTGCCTCACCTACACCCACGCACACGCACAAAAGACAATGACAAACATCTCCCGCATAGACATGAAGACCATGGGGGCAAGCGCTGTTAGTGAGCGCCTATTTGGGCCGGCAAGGTGCAGAAGCGGGCGGTGTGACTCATATCATGCTTGGCCATCTTTGCCTCCCCCAGTGATGACATTTTACACGCTGCACGGCTCGCTCAATTTAAGGCTGAGTTGACCTAGGGGATGCACCAGGACAAGTTCTGATACCACTCACCCAGGGATGTTAGCTGTGGCCACGAATCAAACTCGGATTGCTGGGTTCGTAACAAACACATGTACAACCACACCATCATCCACCATGATCACTCCACTGCTGGACGAAGATCTTCGCAAGCAGCCATGATCCCCCAAGACACCGCCGTGTAGTATACCCAATGAGCACCTGCACACGAGCTGGTTTTATAGCTCCATCTCCTCTGTGGACGTACTTTCTGGATGCGATCCACGTAAATTAATTAACCGTAACGCGCAAAAGTAAAACTTGCCGGATTCTCATTTTCTTTGTGTGGACATTATCGCACGAATTGTCTCCTCCCGCCAACAGTTTTGGCCAAGTCATCAGGATGGAAATCTGGGCCACAGACGTGCACACGCACGGACAGAGATCATGCACCGGCACAGCACGACACGGAACTTTCCTCCCCTGCTTGGACGATGCACAGAAAAGCAAGGCACACGGAGAGCAAGGACCGCAGCGAGCGAGTAAGCGAGCGCATTTGGCTGACCTCAGTTTAACGTCAATTGGACTTGCGGCCAAAAGCGACACCAGCACAGCAGGGCACGAAGCCAATCGTACTTGTACATACAAAACTGCACCCACGAAGCGTTTGTTTGATTTTGCCAGCCAGGGTTTTAATTATTCTTGCTGTTGGGGTTTTATTTTTTTTTATCCAGTTCCGCGTGGAACTCTCACTCCACGTCCAAACAGCAGTCAGGAACAAACAGCCCTGGCAGACTGTTTGTGTTCAGTCGAAAAGGAGCTGCGTTCGTTTGCTTTCTTGATAAGGCCGCCCCGGGCAGGCGAGTGGCTGGGACAAAAGGTGGATATATATATTTTTTAAAGAAACAGATTAAAGTATTAAAGCAAATACTGCAAGGGCAGTGATTTGTTTTCGGGACGGGATGTTCACAAAAATGCACACAGCTGCTTTAAATTCCTAGTTTTCCCCTAACGTGTATTAAAGTGCCTGCTTAAGAGTGGTCCAAATGTGCCAGGAGAGAATGGGAACGCCACATCGCCACTTGTCAGAACAACAAACGTGTTTAATGGCACTATTCAGAACGGTTCCTAATCGTACGCCGCCCTGCTGCCTCCACATCGGGGAAATGATGGCAGTGAACATGGGTTACATACGAGGACTTCAACATTTCCATTTTGACCCCTGTCAAACTACATTATTTAAAAAAAATGTCCGGCCGGTGGGTTGCATGTTGCTTATCTCTTACCATCCTAGCCCATGTAACGGTCACAACTGGAGGGATAGCTTATCCAGCCACTGCCAAGGCCCTGGTTTCTGCCAGAATTTTGGCGATAATTTCTTTCCACTCCGTTGCTGGGGGGAGGGGGTGGTCCATACACCTTGGGCTGCAGAGTGTGGTGCTCTATGGCTGATGGAGGCGGATCTTGCAGTGAGTTTTTGAGGTAGTTGTTGTTGTGTCTGTGACCGCAGTAAACAATGGGGATTCTGTTACATGGAGGGGGGGAAGTTTCATATGTGTTTTTTATTTTTTGTATAAAAAACACGACTTGGTGAACCAGCAAAGGGCTGAATAAGCGAAAACAAATCTTCGCTTCTTGTAATCGAACGACAAACAATTGAGGGGTCATGTCCAAAGCATGTGCAGGTTGCTCATATGTTAATACAAACATAGCTACAAATTCATATGTAGATTTTGCTGTGCGATTTTTTACAAAATGGTTACCAAACATTAAAATTGTGTCATTTAGGAAGAGCATAGCAAAGGATGCATTAATTTAAATTTCCGATGACCAAATCTGCCAAAATGACCCCGATCTCATCAAGGTCTTAGAAGCTAAGCAGCGTTGAGCCCGGTGAGTACGCGAATGGGCGACCCGCACCGGGGCTTGCCAGGTGCTGTAGGCCCTGGGGCTGCGAGCTGTGGCCAGGAGATGTCAGTGGCTGAGTGTCTCCCCCTCGTATGCATCGTGAAGTTTTCTCCAGATAGCTTGCTAATTACCTATTAATGCAGTGGCTCTTCTTCACTTGGGCTGCACGCTGCATCCCCTGGGGGTGCGAGGTGCCCTTTCTGGGGGTGCGAGACGTGGCCAGGTGTTTGTAGAAGGTAAATCACCGACACACAAATTAAGCACGGGCACGAAAGTACAACTACTCTGTTTCATCAAACCCTATGTGTTTATAAAGATTATAGGTATTTTTTTGCCATTAAGACCCAAAGGAGTGCAAGGCTGCAGTAACGGTTAAGAACTGCTGTATTGATGTAATTGGCTGGACACTTTCATGCAGGCGCCTCGTCAAAAAGTTGATAATTGGCATTACAACATTGTCACTATCCCATATGTTTTGGTAACTCGAGTACAATTTGACAAACTGACGAGACTTGATAATAAACGTCTAATAGCATATAATTATTATCATCATCATTGCCGCCAGCAGCGGTGGTGACAGTAGCAGCAACCGATATCATCAAGATCATCTTGATCATCCATCAGAAGCAGCGACAGCAGCCATCACCAACATCACCAGCAGCAATCTCTCTACTACTGAGCGAAACATCTACCTTACGTGAAATAAATGTTCTATTCCTTCAACAAAACTTTGGCCAATGAGGCCAGGTTTATAGTTTGTTCGCTGTCTCTTCATGTCCAGCCCAGGTCACAGCATAGCGTGACCGTGCGAGCGTGAGAAAGGCTTCATCATGGCAAATTTTTAATTTCGCAAGCCGCTATTTTAACCCCTTCCCCCGCCACCTTTGAACGGAAGACCGACATTTGCGAGCCACCTCCACCATTGACGGGGATAAAGAATTGAATTCATCTCGCCGAAGCTTTCCCAAACACTTAAAGTAATTGGGCAGTGCTTTCTCTCACCGCCATGCACTTGCCAGAGCCATTATCTTACGAGTCAGAATAAAATCCCAATAAGGTTTAAAAAGGGGGGAATTTGTGTCCCCGTACATTTTTCTGGGGGTGGGGGGGGAAGGTTCTAGGATAATACGAACGATAAGCTGCACGCTTTTCACATTTCACACTTGGCGTGCTTCTTACCGTGGATATTATCGGCGATTCCATTCCCTCGCGGATAACTCTTAAAAGGCAGAGGAGTTAAGTATCGCTCTGCGAGACATCACCGTTCCGCCTGAGAGGGTTACGACACGGTGAGAATTATGTTTAAAACACAAGGTTTTTAAACCCCATTTCGTTTCTTTTCCGCCTCTTCTCCTTTCTAAATCTTCTCATGATGTTGAGAATTTTTGAACAGCGGTATTGCTCACGCCGCCTCGATCCATAACAGCCCGAGAACAATCTCTCCACCGGAAAACGTTGTCCTCCACTTGTACAAGAAATTAGATGTTGTACTGAACAAAAAAAAATACAATACACTTTCAATCTGGAGACGTAGGCGGAGACATGAGACCTGCATGCGTTCTGCCGCGCGACTCCGCGACTGATGTGGATTCTTTATATTTTTACTACACAAGCAACTTTGTATTTCAGGGCATCCTCTTAAAATATTAAACTGCATATATATTTATGTGGTAAACACGGCAGGATGTGCATACCTGGGGCAATTTTCTGAGGCAAACCCGGATAAAAGATTGTGATGTAACAAGGCGCACAACAGCAGCATTGGAGTGGTTTTAGAAAGCTGATATTGATCATGAAAGGCAATGTAACTGAAGGGGAAAGTTTTCAATCAGTGCACATTATCCCCAAAAAACTATGGATCATACACATGGAAACTGACACAGAGATGGGAGCAAAAGCTGAAAAGCGCGCAAAGAAGTGTGCGGAGATGGCTGGGGAATTACACTGAGGGCAGCAGGAACACATGGATCAGGGAACAAATGTAGACCATGAACATCACGTGACTGTTCAGGAAAATAACTGGGCTTGGGCTAAAACACGTGGCCAGAAGGGATTATGGCTGATGGACAAGACTGACAGCTGGAACCACAAAAAGCTCCTGAGAGAACGACAACTCTGTGGAGATGGAGTGGTGAGATCAAGTTGACGTGCAGGAGCGATATGAACCGCTCGGGATGGTGGCGGTACGGGGAGCAGGCCTTCACTCAGCAGTGGATAGAGACCGTGGCTGATTGCGACGATAATCTTAAACAAGCACAGTCAAGAAAAACAACAATGTTGTATTTTTATAGAGTGGTATTTTAACAACTTGGGGGAGAAGTAATCGAATTTTGCATGATATTTCCCAAAACCCAAATCCTTTAGAAAATCACTGCACGAACACACGACTTCCCCTGGATGCCAAGTAAACAAACAGCCCAGTGCTGGCGTCCTCATATTTCTCAATATTGTAACTTACAGTGCATTATAAATAGCACGGGGCAAAAACCTGGGAGCTGTCAAGAGGAATGGAAACACAAAACCGAGCGGCGACGGAGCCGGACACGTTCCCCAACATCTGCCTCGACCTGCATTTCAAATGCCGCGTTAGGGTTTTTGACCCTGAATTCTTGAAGCCCTACAGAAGGCTGGTTATGGAGGCGTCTAAAACTATTGGCATATTTTGTGCCAGTACATGATCTAAATTAAGTGTGCCTGCAGTGCCCTTTAGCCACAGGAAGAAACAAAAAACACGCATCTTTTTTGCTCGTCTTTTGGACAGGAGAAACAAAACATTTTGACATTTCCAACATCTTTATTTATTTTGCCTTTTTCATTTAATTTCAATGCAAACAGTCTCCTGCGTGAGCACGTGTGCGCTCAATGTGCGAGCCGTAGTGCAGCTGGAGACGTGAGTTCGATTTCCTCTCGCGAACCAATAGCAGTGGCGAAATATATTAACCGGTCCTGGGCCTCCCTGAAGCTGACTCATCCCTCAAATGAGTGCCTGGTGCGGAGTGTGTAAACATCAGCAGTGGAGAGACAAAGGCGGCCGGGCATGCTGTTAACCACTCACCCCGTCGTGTGCCGTGTCAGCATTCAAAGGTGCTCGCTAACAGCGCAGGCCCAACTAGAGGCTACACGGGGATCTTTGTCTTTATACACGCGTGCCTTTTCTTTCTTTCTTTAAACGGTCACCAAAATGCACTCTTGCCAGTCATTATTTCTGAACAGCCAGGGGGCTGTGAGCGATTTGTGCCGCAAAAACAACAACACGGTCACAGATTACGATTAGTTTATGCCCTGGGGTGGGAGGGTGCGTGTTGGAGGTTTTTTTTTTTTGCACAGGAAAGAGTAACACCAGTTATTTGTGTCTTGCCGAGCGCCTAGCCCTAAACATTCTACCCGTGCCCCTGTCTGCCCGCCAGACTCCAGCCCCACGGTGGACCCACCAATAATAAACCATCGGCGCGTGGCCACTTCAGACGTCGGCCGGTCTCAGATAAAACCGGTGATTCTTTATTGTTATGCTTACGCTTTGCTTATCCAGGAAAGCCTCACCGAGACACATTTTTTTGAAGGAGGGTCCTGCTAAGTTGTTTTGCAGTACTGGGGCGATGTTGCTGCTGCTATGTGGAATGCCAATTGAGTAATTTGAAGGTTATTTTTCCGCACTGGGATATTTGGGCAAATCCCAGCTACAGGGGGAGAGAACACACGAACCCAACACAGATCGCCGCCTGCGTTGCGAATCGAACCGAGGTCTTTCTGACTGCGAGGCACAAACGTTCCAACCGCACCGCCCTGCTGCTTAATTCATAACGTTAAGAGCAGTGCGGAACCAAATTGTCCGTGAGTGTGTACAGTGGCGTTCGTAACAAACGGATTTACCAAGCACTGGGGCTGCCAAAGCCTTTGCAATTTCTGCACTCGCAAGTGAAAGTCGTGGCTGAAATTGCCACTGCTCGTTGCTTTTGTTTATAAGTTCGAGGTTTCTTTAATGTTATTATCTATTTTTTTTTACCAACGAACGTAGAGGCATACGTCGCCTTATTTAGGGCAGCGATGCCTCGTCATTGTTGAATGCGATCTATAAAGAGAAGCCAAAAATGAATCGTCACTGTCATCCAAATGGGTGCAAATTGCTATTGTAATAGGAAAAAAAAATCTGCTGACATTAAATGTGTTACGATTAAATATGTTAGGGTTTTTTTTTTTTTACAGGCCCTCATGATCATTTTATTTGGCTATAGAGACGAAGCAATAAGCAGTGGTAGGAGAATGCATTGGGGAGATAATGGTGTCAGTTCCATGGTGGGTTTTTATCACTATTACCTTCCACACCAATCGAAACGGGTAGAACACGTATTTTTTAAATATACCACCTTGAGATTTTCACGATAACATTTTTTTACGTCAATACGATTAAATATGTTAGGGTTTTTTTTTTTTTTACAGGCCCTCATGATCATTTTATTTGGCTATAGAGACGAAGCAATAAGCAGTGGTAGGAGAATGCATTGGGGAGATAATGGTGTCAGTTCCATGGTGGGTTTTTATCACTATTACCTTCCACACCAATCGAAACGGGTAGAACACGTATTTTTTAAATATACCACCTTGAGATTTTCACGATAACATTTTTTTACGTCAATAAAAGTATAACAGCACGCTCGCTAGCTGGACACGGCTAGCTACCACAGCAGTGCGTAACGGTGAGCGCGCCGGACTTACAATCCATACATCGCCGGTTCGACCTCCTGCCAGTGGAAAACAACGGTGCGGGTTTATTTTAAATCCCCCCCAGACACACCAGCGAGTCGATCTGCATGTAGTGGGGTAAAGTGTGGGCATACTCACATCTCGGCCACGACGTCTGGCCAGCGTCTGAAAGAGTAGGCCAAATACCCGTTAGAGGGGATCCCTAGAGCACCCCAGGGGTGCCACGGTGGAAAGATGTTAACTACCTCGCCTGGTATGCAGGAGGTCATGGGTTCGATCCAAACCTTGATGCCCGTTGTATATTTGGAACCTGCATGTTCTCTCAATGGTCACGTGAATTTTTCTCCGGGTCCTCCGGTTTTCCCCTCCACGTTTGGAATCAACATGCGCTTATAATCAACATGGCACGGAATATCTATTCCGTTCATGAGCTTGTAATAGGAAAAAACGTCGCTTGAAAAATGCGAGACTGAATTTCCTTTGGATAGAAATGTCCACGTGAGCCACTTCGTTGAGCTATCATTTGTGGCCAGTTTGCGTCTGAATAAAGATATAGAGCTCGGTGGGCCTTACCTGGTAAAGAAAAATAGTTTAGTGTTTGTTTAGTTTATTGCATGTTGAACTTCTTTCGCACCGTACGTAGCCAACCGCGCTAATCGGAGGTGCAGGGTAAGGATTACAAACAAAACACAAAATCAGTTCTAAAGAAATGTGTTCAATCTAGATTTAAAAGTGCACGGCTCATAGTGGCCTCCGAATGTCGGATGGAAGAGTGCTCCCAACGGCGCATCCAAAAGCGCGCGATGCAGTGACCGTCTTTGTTCACTGACCAGCCAGAAGCCGCCTCTGCCAGCTACGATGTGAGCCAGCAATTGCAGGGCTGCGCCTTAACCTCATGCACGAGGTCAGAATGAAAAGCACTTCCCCCACCCACCCACCCACCCCTTTTCGAGTTACTTCCAGATGGACAGCGCAAAGCAGGCAGTTGAACAAGGTGCGAGAGCACAGGCGTAATAACCGCAATGATGCATGGCTTTCTTGCCAAGCCCTCTGCGGCCAGACCCCTGTCCGACATCTCTCTCCTACAGCCTTCCCTTGCGCTGCAGATTTAATCTTCATATACCATCGCGTGTACACCTGAGCACATTGTTCATTTTACTGATGATGATGACAATGAAATATATGATGTTGATGATAACGATATAGGATTCAAAAGGCATATCAAACGTTTCGGAATTCAAAGTAATATATCCCCAGCTCAACCATACACATGATACTATTTACAACAACATTAATAGGATTATTATGCTGATGTCGATGACCATAATAGTATTCATGATTGACCAATGCTAGTTTTTGATGAAGACAATCACAACACTAATGATCACAATGAAGATGATGGTGGTGATGACGACAATGGCACTGATGAGGATTGCAATGATGATGATGATGATGATACGACGGGCACATTCTACATGGTGATAGCAGCGAAAACCGCTTACTGATGGCGTGCGAGGGTGAATTGTTGGCTGGGGTAATTATTTCCTAAATGAAACCATCCTTCCTCTCCCCCCGACGACGTTACCAATAATGGGTTGAGATGAAAAAAAATGGGAGGCCAAGAGGAAAGCAAAGTAGAATGTTCTCTCTCTGTGTTTTTTTTTGTACTCACACCCCAACGCTGGCACGGAATATCTATTCCGCTCATGAGCTTGTAATAGGAAGGAAAAAAAAGTCGCTTGAAAAATGTGAGACTGAATTTCCTTTGGATGATTCTGATATCATTTCTACGAGAGGTGGGGGGGGGGGAAGCGAAATGTTCTCTATGTTGGCTTTGCTGAGAGTTTTTTCAGGCATTTGGGGTTGGGTTTTATTCGATTCTGTAGCAGAAAACTAGATGAAAAATCCGATGTGCATTATGCGACTAATATGTAATTTCATGCTTTTTTATTTTATTTTTATTCTGATTGTGCTTTTTGCGTCATGTCACCGAGGCGATGGATCATTTAGGAGGTCTCACAGAGCTCTGTGCTGCCCTGCGTACCAAAACAGCTGCATACACAGGACTTAGTCCAAAACATCCTTCAAGTGGCTTTCCCCACACTCTTCTAAGACAATGTCACATTCATTGCAGTAAGATGGGTATTTCAAAATTTCGGAGCTAGAATTTAGACAATATTAAATTACAAGCCAAATTTCACTGAATTGTTATATATACGTATTTACGTGCAGTCACAAGTATGTATCTTCTTGGTTCTTTCGGTAAAGTCAAGTAGAAGGGAAATAATAAAATAATAAAAATAAAACATAATAAAATAATTCTCACGACGTTTCGCTGTCTCCCCGACAGACCTGGTCTTCACCTGAGGACGGCTGCTTGCGTTGTGGCCAAAACGTCGTGAGAATTTATTTTATTATGTTTTATTTTTATTATTTTATTATTTCCATTCTACGTGACTTTACCGAAAGAACCAAGAAGATGAACGTACGTTATATTTATATATATTTTTTAAATACTATAGATAGCTACTACAACACGAGGACAATACAGAGATAACAAATGGGTTAGGTAAGTATGTGTGAAGGCATATTTTAAGGAAGACAATTTCAGTGTAGACATTACTTGAATAAATAACGGGAAATTTGAACCGTGCCACAAATGTACATCCTCGTTGAAGAGAGTTGATATTTAATTTCTTTTCCTGAAAATGTGGCTTAAAATCTTTGGTTTTTAATTCAGCAAAACCCAACTGTGCAGAAATAATGACGCCCACAGGAGAGATTAAGAAAAAATTGCACTTGAAATTTGCAGCAACACACGATGCGTTATAATTACTTCTAATAATAATAATAATTTACATTTGTAAGGTGCATTTCATCCATGGATCCCAACGCGCTCCGTGTATGGAAAGTCGGGAAATAAGACAGAGAGCTCAGCATAAACACCCAAACCCGTGGGGAAAATGCCATTTCTAAAGAGGCCAGTTTTCAGGGCAAGATTTAAATGGCTCTAAAGATTCCGAGCGTCTTGTTATTAGAGGCAACGTGTTCCATTACTAACAATACGATGCTATTTCATGTGTGTCTACCGCACATAGGGAATGATGAGGTCAGCTCATTGCAGAAGTGAGACGGATTGTGTTTGTGTCGGACCACCATCAGGGGTGGCAATGATGTCAAGACATTCGTCCAGCAGCGGATAGATCAAGTACCAGCTTCATTTTTGTTTTTACAAGGTGAGGCGCTCAAGAATCCAGGATGAGTCATTTGCAAGAGAGATCTGGGTTACTTAATTACAAAAACCAAAAAAAAATATTAAGTTCAGCAATGTTGCAAATATAAATCAATATAAAAACAAGTGTGTCGCAGGATAAGTGGAAAATTTCGCACAAACGTGTGAAATAATAATTGTATATGGCTGAATAAGATACCGTTATCATCAGCAAGCATTTTTTATCCACCGTAATTGCAAAAATAAATTGAAATTATCAAAAAGCCATTTATAGGGACAAGGTTGCATGAAGTAACAAAATATTAATTTGAGTTTGATAAGAAAATACCAAATTTATTTTAAAAAATTAGAAAATGAATATAGCACATATACAAATTTATTGGAAATCTATTATTTATTCTGGAGAAACCCGATGAGCTATGAAGCTCTTTTTCACCGACGTCCAGTGAATAATGAACCACAGCTATTTCCAATTCGAAATAAAGGAAAAAAAACACCTCTGAATTTCAATACAACATTATATTTGTTAAGGAATAACAAATCCTGACAAACAATTCTAATCTACTGTAATTAATGGCATTAATTCATAAACTCACATGCACATTTGCTGACTCGTACGCACGGTGTTTACACACAATTGCCCTCGACTCCGTGTGTTATTAATAATTTGATTTGCTCTAATCGTTCTCGCTCGTCATTCTTTCATTCTTTGAGCAGCACTTTCCGTGGCTGGTAGCCGGGCCTCCTTCCGCTCAGGCTCAAGGCTCTCGTCGCTTGACGAGCGCAAGGCCAAACCTGGCCACTCGAGCACTCCCCCCTCTACGTCCTTCTCTCACAAACACCGCCCTGGGAATCGAGGGAAATCGGGCAGGGTGGGTTGGTGGGGAGGGGGGTGCGAGACCTTTAGCGCAAACAGGCTTCAACATTTAGCCACCCAAACCCCCTAGAAAGAATTGTGCACTCAAGCACGCTCCCTCCTCGAAACGCCACGTTGAGTACGAATGCAAGGGCACTCGTCCACGCGGATATTTACGGCGAAGTTGCGGAAGCGTTTACGCGTCGGCTCTTGTCTGCAGCGGGGGACGATGATTCTAGTGAAGCCGATCACGTGTCAGTCAGCGGCATGGAGGCAGCAATCGCCCCCACCCTTCCTTGAGACCCTGAACTTTGGTATTTCATTGATGCTTACCAGAGAAAAGACACTGAATGTTTTATTTGTATTATTAATGTAGGGCCCTGTTTAAAAATGTATATACATATATATTTGGGGACTGACGTGGTGGTCAGCAAATTGTGCTTCGCAAGGCCGTAGTTATAATAGATATTGGGGGGGACACATCCCCCCAAAATATTGCTATAAAATAAATTTCTGTCTATATGATTGTGGTTATGGTTGTACTTTATTAATCCCTAATCTCTGACATTACATACAATGAAACAAGAAAAGGTAGAAAAAAACACAGGGCAATGTAATACAATACACTCTCAGACATTACTGTAAAAAAAAATCCATCCTATGTGTTAGTGAATTTTTTAATATTTTAGGCAGGAAATTCTTTTCAAATTTAGATTTTTTTTCTGGGGGGGGGGGACCCCCAGACCCCCTGGAAGATTTGGTCCCCCCCAATGTTGACTCCATGGCTACGGCCTTGGTGCTTCGAGTCAGACTACGTGGGTTCAATTCAGGGCTGCAGTCAAAATCAGTAGCGAGTGAAAAAATTAACCTGTCCTAGGCCTCCCCTAGGTAGACTCAGCCTTTGATGAGTATCGTGCCCGGTGCAATGTGGAGACAAACGTGACCGTGCGTGGTGCGGCTCACATCGCTGCGCCCTCATGCGTTGCGCCACCCTGCACAGGTGCTCACTTGACACGCAGCATGTGTAGGCTACACAGGGGATCTTTGTCTTTATGTGCGTGTGTGTTTGTGGGGAGTGGCAGTCGCGGTTGGCACGGAGCCTTACGAACCCGGTGACCCGAGTTCGTTTCTGTATGAAGCAGCAGCAGCAGCAGTTCACTGGCACAGCGAGATGACGGCTCGCAACCTCGCAGGGCCAAGGGGGTGACACAGGTGGAGGAAGACCTTCATCCAGCAGTGGATTTAGACTTTCCACAACGAGGCACCTCGTGGCTCGTGTTTGGCACGAGTCGGTGCGAAATGGAAAAAAGTCAGTTAGTTGTGATCGATTTTAAGACGTTTCGGCTAAGTTGTTAACGCAACAGTTAATTTGAAACGTAAAATACAGTTTTAATTAATTTAGCGTCTGAATAATATTCAATCCCGTGGCATTTATATTGCTTCACGACAATGACAAATACCGAGCGGTGTGCAGAAGACGCTCTGTAACAGCCTTTGTTCGTTTGTGTGATTAAAAATGCAGTTGTCTTGCCCGCACAATAGCTGGCACTTGTGAGCTCAGACGAATGAGAGCAACAGCGTCAAATTAAACCCGAAACACAACCCGCGATCATAATTGTGGCTCGTCGCGTCTTGCCGCTGTCGAACCATCAGGCGCAAACCTTAAGAGATGTCTCGGCACAAGTCGCGTGGTCGGCTAAAGCGGCACAGCCCCGCGTATCTGTCATCCGAGCAACAAAACGCTGCCTGTTTTTGCCAAAACAATGTCAGGGACATTCATCTAAGACTGCGCGTTAAATCGGCATGGCTTGTTAACGCAGCTGGTTATTTTAATTCCCACCACCACATGGCTTCCAAACCGGTGGAAGGTTTTTTTGTTGCTGCTGGCACTTCGCGTCATTGGAGATGTTTTCAAATACACCAATTGAAAAATGTATTTTAAAATTAGAGAGGGGATAAAATAAAAGACAAAGAGATCAGCCTAGGACGCTATTATTTAATTTTCTCTTTCTTTGAGAGCATAACCATGGACGTTACATCTGTGATGGTTCAGAATTGCTTCAAACCTAATGTACATACACACACAAACAAAGCCTTTTGTTTGTGTACTGATGGGCCTCTGCCATTTGAAACAAAATATGGAATGTCATCGCTACGGCTTCCTAAGAGACACTCCATTGGAGGTGAATTCCTGGAATTGAGTCAAAGGCTAAAGGAGCAGCAGGGTGACGTGGCAGACGCCCGATGTCACGTGCTGCTCATTCAGAGTTGTGCATGAGAGATTGCACATAAGGCCGCTTCCGCATTTCAACCGGGAGTATTGAGGTTACGAAAAACCGAAGAAATGACACAAGTAAAAATAAAAAAATCTCGGCAAGCCGAATCGTTTGATGCAAAAAAAAAATCGACGTGACAAAGGAACGAATGGAAGATCTTCATCAGGTGTCATCGTCGGCTGTTATGTGCTTACCGATGGAACAGGAGAGATTCCAAACTTCACCTGTAACTATGATCCTATCTTAAAGGAATGTATGTACTGCTTGAACCAAGGTGCTTTGCAAATAATTAACAGCGGTACGTATGCGTGCAATGGGGGAGATGAGGTGAATGAAAGAGATCGAGGAGTGGAAGCGCTGGGGGCAAATCTGCGATGCGTGAATTCTAGATTTGAATCTTTCGTGACTGCAAGGATTCATATTCTTAGGTTTTTTCGGTAAAGTGACTTTACCGAAAAAACCTAAGAATATGTGATGCGTGAGTTCGGTGTAAGCGAAATTGATCACAGTAAATGATGAATGATTGAATGAATGGAGAATGAGTGAAAGCCGTATAATGAGAATGTGGAAAGGTAGAAGTGACGGTGGCGGATATGAGGGGGGAGATTCAGGGGGTCGTGGGGCGAGCTCGAGAACAAGCAGTGAGTTTTGAGTGCGCAGTGGAAGCCAGTGGGTGAAGGTGGCCGCTTGATGTGGAGGGGGAAGTTTGTTCCAGTGAAGGGGGCGAGAAGAGAGAGAGAGAGCAGAAGCGTGGATTGAGCACAATGAGGAGGCACATAATTATAGATTTGAAGTTTTCGTGACTGCAAGAATTCGTATTCTTGGGTTTTTTCGGTAAAGTCACGTAGGTAAAAATTTTAAATTAAAATAAAAAAAAAAATCGTGATTTTTATTTTTACCTACATGACTTTACCGAAAAACCCAAGAATAGGAGGCACATAGAGAGAGACACCAAATATTGAGCTGCACCAATGCAGCACACAGATGCTAACAAGCTTGAGCATGTGTCACATTCTAAGTACTGCACTACCCATCCGTAAGGCATATCCCTTAAATATTAAATGTTGTTATTCTTGGTTCTTTCGGTAAAGTCACGTAGATAGAAAACAAAAATCTTAATTAAAAGCCAAAAACCGCTTGTGTCTTCATCAGGTGGAGATGTTGCGATCGAAACGTGGGTTTTTTGCTTTTAATTTTGATTTTTGTTTTCTATCTACGTGACGTGAAATAACCAAGAACATGAATTCCTGCAGTCACGAAAGTTTTAAGTCTAAAATTAAATGTTGTAGTAGCGCACCGAGCAAAACACATTTCGAGGTCGCAAATTGTTTCCACTGTAATACCCGAGTGACTAATTTGGGGAAACGAAATTGATTGCATGTAAATTTATGTTTAATTATAATATATTAAATACATTTCAAGCTAACTTTTGAGTTAATTTGGGAACCCAAAATATTGCAGCCCAGTAGTGATTCGTTTTTTCTCACACGAGAGGCTCAACCAAGCGTTCTAAATTGCTTCAAGGCTTATGAAACCATCCCTGTAACGAGTGGTCCAAATAATTCACCTCCCTTTAAGTGTGACACCGAAGCCGACACAAAATTAAGAAACGGCCGCTCTCAATTACTGGAACAGACATTCTGCATACACGCCGGACAATGGGACGTTCTATAAATATTTTCTAAGCCCTATTAATTATCCCACACAAGGGCAACTGGAAGATATAGCAAGAGCAGTTGCTCGGGTCCTCTGGGAATGAAATAGGAGGAAGGCGGCTTGAGCCTGCCACCATCTCCTTCAGCAGGTGCCAACTGCCCCCCCCCCCCCCCCTGAGAGATGCGCACACAAAGTAGTCTTGTTGACATTTTGGGCCCCATTGTTTTTCCCTTTCCATTCCCTTAACGTAATATGCTAAACGTCTGTTCGCAACCTGGAGCGATACAGATTTGTCTCTTAACAAAAAATAATTAAAGGTAAAAATAAAAATATCTGTATTTTAAAAAATATATTTTACAGGCAACCATTTTAAAATGGTGGACGCTGGGCACTTGACCTCTGACCGCAGGAAACTCACAACAATGTGCTGCCCCAAGGATATAATTAATCATTAATCCCGACCCACCTCCACCTTCCCACTTGAGACCAAACACAGACATATTTCTCAGTCAACACTACGTCGATCAAATTTGTGGAGTCTACTGTAATAAAGTTTTACATAATATCACCACCAGGTCTCGGTACAATTCAATGTATGTTGCCGCCCGAACCCAGATGCCAATTTCTGTACTGTCCGGGAACCCTATATGCCAGCGTTTTTTAAACCGCCTATGGCACCATATTAAACCTATATATGGCAGCATTTTTGTTAAACCCTACATGGCACCATATTAAAGCCGATATGGCATCATAAATTATAATTATGCAAATAAGCATTGAAGAACTCCAGCATTCAAGAATGCCTTGGGATTAATTTGGTGAAGGGCCCTCTATAAATTAGTTGTTACATGTCAATTTGCATTTGATTAACATACCAATTAAGCAATAATAAATTAATCGATTATTCAGTCGGCCATAGTTTCAGCTATAATTCACAACGAGCATTTATAATGTATATACAAGAAATATTTTTTTAGAAAATGGACAATATATAGGCATCTTTTTGAAGGTTAAAAACAGGGACTACAATAAACAGGACTCCCCAACATCTAACAATGCCAAAACGTTTTCATGTTGTCACTTCGAGACATCAATGGCATTCAAGTGACACAATTACGTTACGGGAAAAAAAACTATCCGGGACATTTCCCCGAGGCAATATAAAAGAGGTCAGCCACGAGGCGTGTTGATTGGTCGTTCGATGGGGCCCGTCGTTAAATAAGGTGGCTTTCGAATGGTTCGCAGTGCAATAAGCCACGGCAACAACACGTAACGTCATTTACAGCACCGCGGCGTGGCTCATCGAGTTACGGCTGATTCCATTATCAGCTAAGATTCCCCTATCTGAGCACTTACAAGCACTTAACACTGGCACATGCTGTGAGATGAGAGTCAGGGGGTTAGGTTGGATAGTGGTGGTTGGGAGAGAGAAAAGCTGATTTACCCTCCATTCAGAAATCCCAGCAGTTGGCGTACGGCGCTTCACGTTGTCAACTGCACGAGACAAAGCAAGCTGTGCCTGCCATTCCATTAACCCTTTCCAGCAGTTGTTCTTCCGTTCCCATTCCGATGATGTAGGTGTACGTCATTGAAACGGAACCAGAAGAAAACTAAAACAAATTGACTTCATCGGTACGAAAGCTCCCACAAGGCTATGCGGGAAGGCGCGTGGCACAGATTTGCGCCAGCTATCGTCAGAGTGCGGTCGTGTCGCTGCAGTTCTCTGCCGTGAGTACAGTACAGTGTCTTTAAAAATAACGGTGCTAAACCTCTCTAAATAAATGTAATGCTGAACCGCTTCCGCGTCCCGAGATTTAGCGGTGAACGGAACCCACCCGGCAACTTGCAGACGTCTTTGGAACGAGAAAGGGTTAAGAGGGCCTTCTCATCCATGGCTGTTCTGCTCGCCTTTCATTTTCTCGTGATCTGGCAACTTTGCATCGACTGATGTGCGAGTGCAAGCGGCCACGCATCTGCTGTCGCGCAATTTGCACCGCGGGGGAAATGTAAAGCCACAGACACAGTGGACAATCCAGTTTGACACACGCGTGCCTACCCCAGGGGACATGCAATGCTGGGCCAACGTTGGCAAGCGGTTGGAACCGCTGGATGGAACGTCGAAGATGGAACGTCGACATTGGAACGTTGGACACAAGATTGGACACAACGTTGGACACAACGTTCCATGTCTACTGGGTTTCCACAGTGAGATTTGGCTAATTGCAATATAGTGTTTTATCTAACAGACATTGGAATATGATATCACGTTGCGTGACCACCCATCACATATCTGCCCTGACTAATTCACCGCCTCCCACCCAGTGTAGTTTTTGCGAATGGTACCACTGCCTCCCAACTCTGTGACCCTATCGCATGCGGTAATGCATTTTTAATCTGGCATACATTAACTGTGTTAAGTACAGCAAATTCGTGTTGCAGGTTCAAGGCAGTTTTCTCTTTCGTATTGTCCAGTCGCCTTTTGCGCACCACTGTGTAACCATGATTTTATGCAGGTGCTCGCATATCATACCTTTTCACTTATCCGCCTATGCCTGCCGCTCCACTCAAAAGCAATGTAATTTATATAAACAGTTTCATTTCATCTTCACATATATTTGGAATTAAACACATGGGCACACAGAGACGTACAAGTCCACTCACACATCGCAGAGACCCTACTTGAGCCTTCATGTCGCGGCAATTGCAATTCGTGAGCAACTCTTAAGGCTGGCGTGTGGCACACTTGTGATGGGATAGTCGACCCAGCACTGCTCACATAATCGCAGCGGTGATGTTGACTACACCACTCGACCAGATGCTAATTTTCGACGAAGTAAATCTATGGGGAGCTTTAGAAGTCACTCAGTCGTTAGCACACTGCGCTTTGAAGCCGGTGAACTGAGTTCAATTCCCTGGCATGGCTAACATTGTGAGCGAGCAATATTTGAAGCGGCCAAACGCGCACTCGTTTAGCATGATGTATGGTGTAGCTCAGGGGTCGGCAACCTACGGCTCCGGAGCCGCATGCGGCTCTTTACGGGCTGCTTCTTGACGATGAGTACGTATGTACTCAGATGCATTGCGGCTCTTGAAATACTGAATTTTGTACCGAATTGGAAAGAAATGGCTCTTCTTGTTATTTTGGTTTCCGACCCCTGGTGTAGCTACTCCCATCGCTCACGCAGCCGTGGAATGACAAAATATGGACATTATCGTTAATTATAACTTAGTGGACGCTACGATATCAATTGCTGTGGCCAGAAATTAAGGTCGCCACCTTTCCTGCTGTAGACCAACCCCGATCATACGTCTCAAGTCGACCTAGACCTATCAGAGCTGTGAAATATTCTGCAATGAATCTCAATGCAACACCGGTAGCAGGATATCGATTCCTGCTGCCACCTGAACACACCAGATGCCAATTCCCAGACTGCACCGGGTCAAACCGGGACAAGTGGAAAGCCTGCCAGGAATATAAGCCAGGAATATAACCCAGGTTTCCCAGCCTCAACTTCACCCCCTGTATACACACAATGACCAAGGTATCCTGTATAGCCTTGTCGGAGTTTTGGAGCGAGTGCTATTAGTGAGCACCAATAAAGGCCAGCATGGGCACTTGAGGAGGTGGATGGCCAACACTGATCTTTGCACACCGCGCCAGGTACTGATTTTTGAGGACGAGTTGATATTCACCGCTGTTAATGGTCGTGAGCGGCAATCGAGCTCGCGTGCAGCATGCGCTAACCGCTACACTACTGCTCCCCTCCATACAACAACACAGGCACGCGCACACACACAATAACGCACGACATACGAGGCTTATAAGGCAGGTGAACGCCACTCAGAGCTTCACTTAATGAGCGTCCAGTGAACACGATCGATCGCTAAAGCGCATCACGTGAGCACCAATAGACTCCGCAGAATCACGTTAAGTGCGCGCGGCATCGGTGACCGATTGGCCATTAAATTGATGACGTTCTTTAAGGGCTCGCCGGAACAGACCTCCCACCCAACCACGTCCCCGTTACAAACGGGCTGCGAGGAATCCGAGTCCGGGCGCCAAACTATTCCGAGCCAACGGAACCACGTGCCAATCTGTCCCTGGCAATCGTCCCCGCGCCTGGCGATGCCGGCAGCATTGGCCGCGAACGCACTCGAGGCCACGCAGACGAGCGTCCAGTCCAGCCGCTCCCGGGACGGTGACAAAGAAAATGGGACAGAAGCTGAGAAATTTGTGGTAAAGAAGGCTGGAGAGGCGCACGCTTGAAATGACACTCACGCGTGGATTATGGGGACACGTCCGTTTGTATGCTGGCGGTCGTGGGGGGGGGGGGGGGGGGATTGGCTACGGCCGTGTGGTTCGTGTCGGGATCTCTGCGCTGCCCGCGAGTGCTCTGGGCGGCGATGCCCTCCACGGGCGTCTCGCGGCCGCGACGCGGACTTCCTCGGCACTTTCCCCACCGGTGCAAAGAGGCGTCGCGTTGCAAGTGGACTTGGGCAGGATCTGTCACCTGACGAGACGATGGCCAAGACGAACAAGAGTGGCAGCCGAAGGAGGGAGGGCACCCCAATGGGTGTCCACAACAGGGGATGGAGCGATCAAATCATATCGTGCGCACGAGATGATTTATATTGTTGCATGCTGAGTCCGTGAGAGACGTTGACAGCTCGGGGTAGTCAAAATCCAGCCGTGGATTGATCATGCCTAATAATGATGCTGAACACCATTGGAACCTCATTTGCCAGTAGCAAAAAATGATAATTGGTTTGAGACTAGGCTCTAAAGAAAGCTGTCTCGGGTGTGGACCAATCAATTTCAAGGACAGTGCATACATTATCAGAGTTATGTGTTTTATTTGCATTCCGTCTGCAGGTATTGTGGTCAATGACTCCTTGTAAAAAAAGGTGTCAGTTTTGTTGCCAGATAAAAGGGTAAAAAAACAATTATTATCAATGATGCTGAAGTTACTCATACTGGGGACATGATTGTAAACATTCAAAGCCACGTGATTTCCTGCTCAAATGAGCAATGATCCCGACTCCCCCACCAAGTACAGGGTGCTCCAAATGTGAACACTTTGAGAAATCGCAACAACACCACAAGAGATGTGCCCCCGGTCTCTGGAGACCACCTGGAGAAGATTCCAGGCATGCGTTGACAATGATGGCGAACAAGTGGAGACTCTGACTTTTTGAACCAATTAACATGCATTTGTTTTCATGTTACGGATTATTATCCATTCTTTTTCCATTAAAAACGATAGTCCCATATAAGTGTAAAAAAATGTTGAAGCACCCTATATTTTATCGACCTCCAGGAACATGATGGGCCAAGGTCAACCCCCTTACCAAGATTCACGGACTCGAAAACTTTATGATTGCGAGCCGCTCACTCCGACTGCCGAGCCAACAAATAAATAAATTGTGCAGACCGCTCGGTTTTTAGACAAGAGACGCGATGACGGATCTGGATGAGGCTGGGCTTCCATGGCAGCGAGCGGCGGCTGTTATTTGTTGCTGCCAACTGGGCACTTCCACAATCAGAGACGTGCGATTTCACCGCGAGAGATTTAGCCCACGACTCGGTGCCAACGCGCAATTTGACAAGAACGAGATCGCACGCCTCCCCCCCCCCATTCCCTCTAGCCCTCGCCCCCAATACATCCTCCGCCCTCTCCTCCCACACAATCGTCGTGATAAAATATCCTTATCCGAAAGTCTGCCACCAACTCTAAAATCACAGCGCCCGTTTCTCGCGAAACAGTTTTTGAAGACGTTTCACAACAAGGACTCGTCCGAGAGCCCAGCGCTCACGTGCGCTTGATTGCGCCTGCGGAGAGAGGCGGGGGGGCAGCGTCGAAAGTCACGCGGGCAGATCGAGGCGGCTGCCTCCGCAAGTTACATGACCGTCTCGCGTCCCTTCTCCCACGCCGAAGGTCTCATTATCAGAGCCAGCCCATGAGTTTCAGGGGTGGCAGTGTGATGCACAGAGGCACTGACCCCCCCCCCCTCCCTGCAGAGGTCGCAAACGGGTTTTGATTCCTTACCCGTACCCGGCCGCACCAGGGTCGCAAATGGGTACCCGTACCCGGCCGGGTACGGGGACCCGTTCCCTACTCGTACCTGTACCTTACCCGAAATGAGTGACAAACGGTTACTCACCAGTGACTCACGGCCTACCCGTACCCGGCCGCACCTGGGTCGCAAACGGGTACCCGTACCCGGCCGGGTACGGGTAGCCGGGTATCGGGTAGGGTACGGGTATCGGGTACCCGGTTGCGACCTCTGCCACCCGGTCACGCTACGGGGTCGATTAGCAAGATTGATATTGCGAACATCCCCGACGATACAATACAGATTCTGGACGGGGTCTTGTAATTAAACCGCATTCTAACAAGTCGAATTGGGCAGGTCGCTTCTTCTCTGTACGACTGACGCTGATGTCGAGATGAGCGGAGCATCAGAGGTGGCGGAGCGGTGAATTATTGGTGCGGTGATGCCTCCCCCTTCGCATTTGGGGTATTGAGTCGCTGTACGTTCCATGGTTCTGTTCTCGGCGGTGACCAGAGTCTCCGCGCACTGGCTGGAGAGTTTTCCATTTGTACTACACACTTTCTATGAACTCTCTGTCTGTTGTTGTTGTTGTCGTATCCTCAAATCTTATAACTGAATTTTTACCCACTTCCCTATGTGGTATCGACTGCAAAATTGGTATACTTATGTCATACTGATGACAATATTGTATTCTATCATAAAAAATAAAATAAAAATATTTTCAACAATCTTTTTTTTGTTATGTTTCGGCTTGGGTCTAATTGTCCACGCTCAACTGACGTTGGCTGTAAATCACCACGGTTCCTTACGTTATGGAAAGCTTCGGGCCACTTCCTGGAGTCGTGGAGTTCTTCCATTACTAGTAGGGTACATTTCATTAAAGCGTGTTTTTTTTGTTTTTCTAAAATATTACTTATTCGATTTGTGCACCATCTTCAAGTATCCGCATCAGCTGTTGCAATGGTTTGTGTGCGCGTGCGGCATTAGAGCTGTGGCGCCAGGCGCTTAGTGTAAGACCAAGGCCAGGGATCTCCTGCGCCAGGTCTTTCACGAGGAGGTGGCGTTTGTTTTGGGATCAAACATGACAGCCTTCGCGAGGCCCACTCTAATGAGTGAGAAATCACAGCTATTGCCGTCAACACGGCAAATTGAACGCCTCCAGAGCGACAGCTCAGGACAGATCACCGATGACTAGGAGGGGGACGATGATGCTTTGATTTTAACATAAATTTTTAAGCTCACGATACGCGCATCGAATGATGGGGGTTTTGTTTGTTTGTTCGTCTTTGTTGCCGCAGCCATTCGCGGTGCTGTCGTTCAGCTTCGGAATTTATATCAGAGCTGACGAGGCCCACTGAGCTAAAGAGGTATTCTTACGAGAACGAGCGCAGCCCTAAACCTTTGGCACAGTGATGAAGAATGGAATCCGTCGGGCGACAGTTCCGACGCACGCCCGTGATCCGGCACCGTGGAGGCAGCGAGGGCTGGCGGATCACACGAAGATGATGTGAAACTCACTTCCCGTGGGCATCGGGGAGGTGTCGTAACCCTGGCGCGCCAGGAGTAGGTGGTACAGCAGTGTGGGACTTTAACCGTTCCATTGGTACGGGATCGAGTGTTGCCCCCTCGCACGCGGGGGCTTTCTCCGGGCGTTCTGGTTTCCTCCAACGTGTGTTAAACGCTCGTTTATTGGCCGAGAAACACCTCGACATACAGAGGAGTGCTGAGCTTTGGTGGCAAGTTGGTGCCAGCTGACCACGTGCTCGTCTCTCCCGCTTGTCCGTGGTTCCTCGTCGCGCCTCCAAGTTGTTCTGTCAATTTGCGCGTGAGCAAATAATGTGCGGTGCGTTACAAGTTGCTGATCCTGCATAATGCATGGGCATAATATGACTTTGAAACCCCCCCGCCCACCTCCTACGCATTTCCCATGAATATGTTAAATTCCTCTTGATATGCACATTCTTTTTGTTAAGGCGCTCTTCTTCCACCTCCAACCCAGCTTATATATAAGCTCCTAGCTTGGCAGTGTCTCATTCTTCACCTGAAGACGGCTGCTTGCGTTGTAACCGAAACGTCGTGAGAATTATTTTATTTTATTATGTTTTATTTTTATTATTGTATTACTTCCCTTCTACGTGACTTTACCGAAAGAACCAAGAAGATGAATCCCTGCAGTCACGAAAGCTTTAAATCGAAATTTAAGTTGACATTGTTGTTGTTATTATTATTGTGAACCTGGTTTGTGATAAAAACAATTTCAGGTTGAGGGTTAATTATTATAAACAAAGTGATATTCGGTCTTTGAAACATATTCCTTCACATCAATGTGAAGAATGAATAATTGAATGATCACCAATGACTGGCGTGTAAATAACTGCTCTTTACTTAACATTCAAAAGTGCAGTAGTGTAGCTGCAAAGGGCAGTTAAATTCCAAGTCACAATATAAGTATCTCTCTCTGTTGAGTAATCTCTAGAAGACTTTTGACAACATCACGCACCAGTGGCTAAAAGTTCCGCAAGGCGTTTTATCCACTTGACGAGATGCGAAACAATCGACGAATACATCCAAAAAAGTAATAACAAGAAGAAAAAAAATGCCCGCGTACGTACGCATGCGTGTTCCGTAACGCGTTCATGCGCGCGTCTTTTTTGCTCGGAGGTATTTTTAATCAGGGGATGTTGACAGTCGCGCCGCCTGCGTCAGGGTACACACGAAGGGCTCCGTCCGTCGGCCGCGATGAGACGCAGCAGCAGCAGCACGGACAAGCGGCTCTGGTCAGAACAGAGCGCAGGCAACGCATTTGATCAACGTGGCCGGTTTTCTAAAGGACAATTCCCCAAGGGCAACACAACTTTACACGCAAGTTTGAATCATCGCTTGGACAATGATCATGCCCTTCCTCTGCAACCGCAACCCCCGCCCTCACCCCATCCCCCCCCCCCCCCCCCCCCCCCGGGTACAAATGGACAGACGGACAGATTGACGGACAGAACTGCTTCACCAATGCTTTCAAATGTAGTTGTAAAGTGATAGCCAGAAAGAGAGAGGCGACTGGGGGGGCAGTCACAGATGACCTCTGCGAGCAGAGCGCTTGCCCGTCTACCTCGGGACCTGGGCAGCGTTTTCCATAATTGTCTCATGGAAGGCGACATCAGCGGGAAGAACAAACCAGAAGGCCGCCTTGTCATAATCAAAAGTAATCTTGGGGGTTTATTTTTTTTTGTCCTCGGTGGAAATTGCCAGCGCGTGGTTCTGTTGCCTTTGTTTTGGGGGGGGGGGGGGCGGGGGCAAAACAGCAGCTTGAAATTGCTGCAAATTACAGTGAGACGGCGCACACACATGTCCATTTTCACAACCGCCGAAAGTTTGGCGGTGAGATGCGTTGATTAGAGAGCAGGAGCCGTGCACTGGAGATGCTTAATTAGCGGGACAGTTTTCAAAAGAGAGTGGCGGGTTGGGGGATGGAGACCAGACAAACACACATTACCATGATAATAAATGGCACCACGCCCCCCCCCCCCCCCCCCGAGCTCTTTCCCGGAATAAATGTGCAGGCTCTCTGTGTGCAACTTCGTGAAGATCATCAGCCCAGTGATGTTGAAAGCGATTGTTTAAACCGTGACATCACCATCAACAACATGATCATCGTCAAACCTCATGACACCACCATCACTACAATCATCATTTGAATAATAATTCCATTTTAACCATCATAATCGCAGACATATAATCTTACAATTATAACCACAAACACTACCACCATGATCATCATCTGATGTTATTGTATCATCATCGCCACAATTACCACTACCATCATCCACCTCACCATCATCATCAGACTTCTCAATACTATCACTGCAACCGCCATCATCATCATCACCACGAGCATGATCACTTTCATCGTTATCTGATTTAACAATATCACCACAACGACCGTTATCATTCTCGCCATCATTTCACACATCACCACAACCACTACCATGACTGCCACAACTAGGAGCAGTATTGGCAAGGCTCACAACACCATCAGCATTACCACCAAAATCCATAGTTTAACTTTGCAACACCACAGCCATCGCAACTACTATTTGACTCCACGACATCATCACCACCACCATCATCGTCGTTATCACCATCATAATTCACGATATGTTTCCGAGGGAGTTTTTACACCGTAAGAAAAACACAAATTATCATTTGAAAAAACAAACAATCGAAACACAAATTCTATTTTAAGAAAACAAATTATAACTTGTGTTTTTCTTACGGTGTAAAAACTCCAATCATTATTGGTGTCATTTCCCAAGGTCAACGGGGTCTGGCATTTCAAACGCAAGACGAACCCCGGTAGAAGTCTGAGGTCCATTCGTAAAACGACGCCCTCTTGCATTTTTGCTGGAACAAAAGAGAACGGCGCGCACGCCGATGGAGAGAGATCTAGAGACACCGATCCCTCAGCAGACTTTAATTCACGCGCACACGAGGCAAAAGGTTCCATCTTTTTTGTTCGAAACTTTTTTTTCGTAACTTTTTTTTTATATATACGGCTCATTTTTTTTTCTGCCAGCGGATTTCTGCTCGGCCTCGGCAGATGATCGTGACGACACCGCGTGCGATAAGCGCCTTCTGCACGACGCTGCGGCCACAACGCGGCAGGTCGTCTCTTATCACCGCCCGACTGCCCCCCCCCACCCACCCTGACTATGCTCAGAGCCTACACTGTTGAAGCGCCACCTGTGGGAACATCCCTTTGAAGATGAAAACCAAAGTTACTCGTGTAAGGGTGAATTTGACGTTAATGTAAGTAATTCATTCATTCGGGCGTTCCGGCTGATTAACCTGAGAGCGACAGACACTTTGTTAATTAGTGTTTGTAGACAAGCAAGCCTTGGAACGCTGGCAGAAAACGGAGGTTATGTTTAAGGACAAAAGTTAAAATGACACTTTAAGAACAACCCCTTCAGATGATATGTAAATGGGATGCATGTGGACAGCTAAAAAAAACTGAATGCGAAATAATAGTCTTCATTGACCATCAAACAATCTTCAGAATGATGCACACTGCGGTAAAATACCACACAGAACTTGTGACCGAGTGGTTAGTTGAGTGCCGGTGTGTTGTCATTGGAGGAGGTGAGTTGGCAGAAATACCGCGTAAACAAGGCATGAAACCGGCGACCTCAGTTTATTCCCGGCCACGGCTAACATCAGTGGCGAGCAATACCTGAACCCGTCCAGAGCACGCATCCCCTTCACCAGCCTGCATTGGCCAGCGTGGTGATGTATGGGTAACCACGTGGAGTGGGGGAGGCTTTCATTCAGCAGTGGATTGACAGAAGGCTGAAAAAAAATCATCATGTTTTATGATGATGATGATGATGCTGCTGGCTCATTAAATCGCCTTGTTAGAACACTGCATTTGAAGGTTTCTACCTCATTGTCAATCCACAGCGCCAATGGGCGATGGTGCAGAGCACAAGCAGAGAGCTCTGTTTGTTTTAACCCAATAAACACGGCTCACTCGACTGTGATGTTTATGCAACGAGTCCTCCGTTCGTGCCTCCCATGCTTATCCATAAAAGCATCGTGTGACCTTTAACTCTCACCACGTGTGTACAGTAAATGAGATGCTGCTATTCAGCTGCTCATTTCACAAGAACTACGGACCGGATCAGTGCACCGGCGCACACACACACTCACACACACTCACACACAAACCTCGACAGGCATTCCCCTATAGGCGTAACAGACGACTTGGGCCAAGGGCTGTTAGCGAGCACATACGGAGGGCGAAAAACGTCACCACAAGAAAGTAGTGGCCACGTATCATAATCGCCCACATTTGTCTCCCCAAGGTACGTACGTGTACGATGAACTTCTTTCGCGCCGTACATAACCAACCGCTCTAATCGGAGGGTGCTCGGGGGAAGTCCAACAAACTAAACACAAAAAGCAGTTCTCAGAAATTAGTTTTCAATCTGGAATATCAGCGCTGATCAGTTTAACACGTCGGGAATTATTATGAATCAGCGCTGATGTTTGACGCACCACACCAGCTCCGTGCTCGTTTAAGTTCCAAGTAAGCCGCCCATGACCAGTTCAGATATTCACCACTGATGTTAGCCGTGAGCGGGGAATTGAACTCGGGTCGCTGGGTTCGTAGCGCGATAACCACTGTGCCACCAATTCCCCCCACCACACACACAAACAACCGCTCTCACACCTTCTCACGGTGACAATAACAATGTGTGTACGAGTCGTATGCTGCGACCACGAACGTTGAAGTTGAGGCAACGAAAAAATTCCGTATCCCTACAGTGTCCCTCGATCTCCCCTTTTGTTTTAAAATGTAAGTCATTTAGGCTGCGGGACTCCCTGCGCAATCAGCAGCTCAGAGAGGGCTTGGTTCGACTGTAACAAGTATAACCCGTAAAAACAAAGTTTTTCACTCTAAATCCTTTATATGCGTGGCGGCTAGAGTCCTCTCGTCCTCTGGCTTGAGATGGCTGCCACCTATGGGTCAGATGGTTGCATGGCAGCATTAAGCAATTGGTAATTAAATATAATTTTTTTGTCCTAAAAAGTGTAACATTTTGGAAAAAAAAATTTCACGAACATTCATTGTCACGCACAACGAGTCTGTGTGGAAAATGTCAGCTCGATTGGATCACGGGAAGTGGGTTAAAAAACGACCGAAAGATTTGCACGGTCCTAAGCAAGCAAGCAAGTGAACTTAATATAAAGGATTTAAAAAATTAACCCGTAAAAACAAAGTTTTTCACTATAAATCCTTTATCTGCGTGGCGGCGAGAGTCCTCTCGTCCTCTGGCTTGAGATGGCTGCCACCTATGGGTCAGATGATTGCCTGCCACCATTAAGCAATTGGTAATTAAATATAATTTATTTTTTCCTAAAAAGTGTACAATTTTGGAAAAAAAAATTTACGAAAATAAATTGTCACGCACAACGAGTCCGTGTGCAAAATGTCAGCTCGATTGGACCACGGGAAGTGGGTTAAAAAACGACCGAAAGATTTGCACGGTCGTAAGCAAGCAAGCAAGCACGCAAGTGAACTTAATATAAAGGATTTAAAAAGAAGAGGTAGCGGATGAGTAAATTGTCTTTTTCTAACCGCTCATTGGTGACCTTTGAACTCGTGCTGATGCCACTGCTGCTGCTGATGGTGGTGGTGGTAGAAAGCAGCAGGGATAATTCATAGATTGTCACTGGCCGCTGGTCGGTGCCAACCTTCCCAGCTTTGTTGCCGCTGCCGCTGCTGCTGATAACGGTAGTAGTGGCGTTGGTGGTGGTTGTACAACATCAGCAACTATGCACGCGCGGGGGCAATGCGCTTGCGACGAAGTCGACGCAAAATGGAATGCATTCATCATGGGAAACATTGCCAGGTGAGGAATTGCATTTCACCACCAAATATTACTGCCGTCACTTACGGCGAGGGATGGACCGAGAGATAAGAGAGAGAAGGCAGAGTTCATATCTCCTGCGCGAGCAGTAATCACTGCTTCCCACGTCAGCCCAGACACATTGATGGAAAGTAGTAATAATAACAATAATCATAAAATGACACGTAAATCTGAGCCTGCTGCTGCTGCTGGGACCTGCATGTAAATGATAGCTCTTTATTAGTTATCAGGCCTGCGAAACCCCCGATGTGGCGCAAGTAACAAATAAATAATGCCAAGCCAAGGGACATTGGGTGGTTTTTCAAAGGCTAAAGGACCTTGCTACTGACACTGATAGCCTCAGGTGTATAGGAGAAAAGTGCCGATGACAAACATTTGGTTTGTCACTGTGTCCTACATTATATTAATGCATAAGTGAACAGCCCCCTACGTATTAGGTGATTGCGTGCACGAATGTGCACAAATGTGCACGCAATGTATGCGAGGATACGCCAGTTAAAGCGCTTAAAGCGCTGCACTCCGAATCTGATGGCCTGAGTTCGATTCTCGGCCACGGCTAACGTCGGTGGCTAGTGATATGTGAACTGATCCTGGGAATCCCCTAGGTGAAGACAAAATGTGGTCGGGCGTGGTGCTGGCCACACCACTCCGACTGTACACCTTTCTCCCCTTAACAGGCGCTCGCAAACAGCCCTTGCACCATAAAGTATTTTAGCGGGTATACAGGGATTCTGTGTGTAGCTATATATACAGAATCTTGACTTAAAATATATAAAAAATATATATACAGAGTTTGTATAATGAGGATTTGTGTTGAAGTGGTTCACGTACTGCACTATGACCCTAAAGGAGCAGATTGTAATTCCTATTCATGCACCGGTGGAAATTGGCACCTGAAGATGACCTCAGCTCTCCCGAGGTCAACTTGGACTCTGACGAGTATTCTAGCATCGTTGCGCGATGGTGAAAGAGACAGCGGGGTGTGTTTTACGCTGGCCTCACCACGCGGTTAAGGCTGCTCCGGCCTCAACAGCGAAGAATGCTCACTTAGCAGCGCTCGCTCGGACTGCTGGAGGATCCTCAAAGCAAATCAGTCTTTGTCGCAAACGCTGCAGACAACGCATGAAGCGAGTCGCTCTCCTTTATTAATTTCAACGTGAGAAAAGTTGAACATCCCGGGATCGCTGTGAGAAGGGCATGCTGTCATTTGCGAGCTGGCCTTCTTTTGTTTTTCTCCACCGGCAAGGCACTTGATGCGTTTACATAAGTCTCTTTGACAGCACCAACAACAACAACAGTCAGAGTGCACGGTAATGGTGCACATTGATGCAGACACCCTTGAAACTCTATGCCCTTAAATGATAGCCAATTCGACAACGTTATTTCCTTAAGAGTTGGTGCATTAGCCATTATTTGCACTTTTGAGGGTCCACAAGGCTTCTCAAAATGCCACGCACAGCCAAAAAAAAAGAAATGGGGGCAGGGTGGGCACAGCCAATTAATAATTTATCATTGGACACGAAAAAGCACTGCCGGATGAGATGGCTGTGGCCAGTGATTTACAGATTTCTCAGTCATTTACAGATTTCATGAGCCGGGAGTATTAGGTCAATTGTTAGCGGGGCAGTTTTCACTTCGTATTTAGGGCTAAAAGTGGCTAGGTAAAGTGAAACGTAGTTAAGCGTAAAACGGAACTGCCCGGTTTGACTTTTTTTTTTACACAAAATCAACAATTTTGTTCATGTCGTGGATTGATTGACTTTGTTATTATTTCACCATTTCGGTTTAAGCAGGGCAGTAATCACCATTTAAATTTGCAATGCACAACACTTGCAAAATTACATACAGGAGCTGATTTTGCCAATAATATTTTCTGTATATCTTGTCAGCAAACACAACAGCAGTACGATTATTGTACCCATTACACATTTAGGTACATAAGCTTATTTCAATTTTTGCATTGAATAGAGACCTATATTGTAGATGGCTGCTCTTGCCAATCACATCTGGTAGTCCGGCTGCATTTCACAAGCCTGACTCTGCTGATGAGAGGTCGAAAGTCATCCATTAGTCCGAGGTCTTAAACAAATGCAGCTTGATGTTAGTTTGGAAAGCGACATATGAACTTAAACTATTTTCATCTTCAAGTGGAGCACAGAGCAGAGTTCCACCTCTATTTATTTTTATTTTGGTTATCGCATCAGTTCATGCCAAAGATCATATCACAAGCTGTCCCAATCCACAGGGGGGCAAGAGAATAGAATATCGCCAGATGTGCCGGATTTTAAATTGCCTCCAGCCCAAGATCTGCACAGGTAACCTTTGAATACAATCTTTCATATATTTTACATGTACTGGATTAAAGGAGTATTGAATCGAGATATTACATTCCCAGGCCCCAAAGCATGCAATTATTCATAGTGCAAGAGATTCTCTCCAAGTATCGTTTTATTGCCTTGTTCTTGGGATAATATATTGAAAGCGTGAGCATGGTTGTATTGTAGAGTGAATGCAATAAATGATAATTTGCAATGAGGAATATTTGCCGATCCTGATGCAATTCCTCTAGAATAAATTAGGAATTTTCATGCATGTTCATTTGTAAAGCGGCATTATGGTTATATATTTAGATAAGTGGCACAGTGGTTAGTGTAGCGGGATACACACCCGGCAACCTGAGTTTGATTTGAAACGGAGTGGTGAATAATAATAATACCTGAACCAGTCCCGAGTCCATCGCACCCACCTCATCAATGTGCACAGACAATGGCGGAGCCAGGATTTTCAGGTAGGGGGGGCAACCCCTCCAGCAATGAAAAATGTTAGAGGACTTGTTAGTAAGTAAGGACTTGTTAGTAAGTAAGGACTTGTCCCTTGATTTTTATTCGACGCGTGTGCAGCGATGGCGCAGCCGTCGATCGAGGGTCGAATTCGAACCGCGTTGTGTGATCGGCATCGCGCTCGCTGAAGGTGTGTGATGCCTTCAGGGAAGTCGTGTGCTGTATACGCAACTGCGCACAATCCTGTGAGTTACGTATAACTGCTTTGCCGTTGCTTATTGCCAATTATGGACTCGGACTATTATCCTATCATCTCAGAGTCCCTGGCAGATAATAATATGCTACACAGTGGCAGTGGGGGTCGCAAAATGCCGATGTATTACTAATAAACCCCAATGATCCGATCGAAATTAGGGATTTCGATCGGATCATTGGGGGGGGGAACGTGCCACCTCCCCCCCCCCCCCCACTGGCTCCGCCAGTGTGCACAGACCGGTTTGGTGAAGTATGGGCAAGGCACTGGGTTGTAAATTGTTAAGATCATTAAAAGTCACGTTAAAATATTTGTATGTATTCTTGGGAACAAAACAAAGTTTTCTTTTATTTACAGATTTTAAATCTGCAAATGTTGCAACTTTTAGGAGAGACAATGTACAAATACATCTATAGTCTACATGATTCATCAAGGTCAATTAAAATCTCTTTCTTGAAATAAACAAAATCCCGGAGATGCGTTTATATTTAAATCCCTGATAAGTACGACGTATCCTTCAGTCACGGTTGAAAAACAATTTTCCTAAATCCCACACAATCAACACATGCTTAGAATTAAGGATTTGTAAGGAATTATGCCTAATCTTACGCAGAAGCCCAGATGACATTTTTTTCAAGCAGGCCATCCACCAAGAGAAGATTTAACAGCTCCCCATTTCCATCTGTTTACCGGAAAACATTCTGAAGCAACGCGGACACAAAAACTAAACGTGACGGCGAAAGTCAGAAACGACTCAAAATGTTAGCACTGAATACACCCCTTCTACCACATTTCCAAGCAACTGAACAATTAAGCGACCGGTTAAGTAAGAAAAATATATCACTGTGTACAGAACAGAGCAATGAGTGGCTCAGAGGTCAAGGCGCCTAGTCGGCGCAGCTAAAAACCTGGGTTTGAATCTGGGCAAATCCGTCTGCGATTACACTGGGTTCTCAAGCATAGGGAATTGATGTTCTCAGCACGGTCACAAATGACTGCGCAAAAAAAAACCAATCACGTTATATTAGATAGATTTTCCACTCAATAGTCTATTCAGCTCTGAGAATTAAAACATTTTAGATTAATTTACATGCGATGAACAAATCTTCACAGTGGCATTTAAGTGCCGTGACCCCAGTGTAGATAATGAGGCCTACTGGAGAGGCTTCATTAGCGCTGTGACGTTTGTCATCCCGTGCCATTTTCTGACACAGGGTGGTGCACCGCTTAGCTTCCGAGCTCGAGATGGAAATGCCTTCATCTCACGGTGTGATGCGATGCCACGCTGAGAGCACAATCAGAATATAATCGTAAACATGAGAAAAAACAAACAAAATATTGCTGCCCAATTTGACTTTGCACAGAAAGGAAAATGAACTATTTTCTGACAAGCTGGGTACATCGGCCAATAACTCAGCGACTGCAGCGCAAACTTCAATAACTCGGCTCTTCTGAAATGCCACAGACGGAGAACACCCCCTCATTTCATCTCCACCAGCAAGGCCCCAGTGGTAGGCAGTGTAAATTAAAAACAGCAGTGGCCTCTTCCCCTGCATCACTACCCCAATCCTGCCCCCTCAAACAACGTGCGCATCTCATTGGCCACGCTTTTTTACATTCGCCAATTAATCGGGAATCCCATTGGGTTGCCGTGGAGACGCAATCACGAGTTTCACGAAGCGCTCGTGGAGAGCGGTAATGCAACTTTTAATGCAAACGCTGGACCACTGCGGGCGTGCTCGCCGCTCGATTTGCACATTCGCGAAACGACGCGAG
>NC_083823.1:3144286-3151924 GCF_015708825.2 Lethenteron reissneri | reverse complement strand
CCACGGGGGTCACGACCAATTCCATTGCCTGGTGGGACCAGGAAGGAGGGGGGTATTGGGCCATGCATGGCGGAGGGAGTGAAGGTGACGGTGAGGATGGTGATGATGATGGACCATCGCCCGTGTGCCACTCCGTGAACACGTGAAGCGGGAACGCGGACCTCACGAACCCGCGTATTCTCTAGCGGCACAACAGACAAACGTCCCCCGGTATGGCCTCCGATTGCACATTAACAAGTGAACTCATCGATGTCGCGCCGGGTGACCCTGGAGGGCGCAGGGTTAACGGGAGTCGAGCAGCGGCTTTTGGCCATCGGACAAAGACGGTGGTGGTCACCGCATCGCTTCCAGGTGCGCTTCTTCCGCGGCCGTCTGGAACGCTCTTCCTTCCGATATCAGGATTCCACTGGAGCTGTGCACTTTTAAATCATCATCATCATCATCCAGATTGAAAGCTCATTTCTTTAGAACTGCTCTTTGTGTTCAATTTGGTGACATCCCCCCCCCTCCACGCACTTCCGATTTGCACGGTTGGCTACGTACGGCGCGAAAGAAGTTTGACGCACGTCACGGCGGACCAGATTTCGGAAGTCGTCGTGTGTAGCGGGCGACATTCCTCAGGTGGAAATAATAAAATAATAAAAATAAAACATAATAAAATAATTCTCACGACGTTGCGGCCACAACGCAAGCAGCCGTCCTCAGGTGGAGAATAGGTCTATCAGACTCTGTCTTCTCGACAGACCTGGTCTTCACCTGAGGACGGCTGCTTGCGTTGTGGCCGAAACTTCGTGAGAATTATTTTATTACTTCCCTTCTACGTGACTTTACCGAAAGAACCAAGAAGATGAATCCCTGCAGTCACGAAAGCTTTAAATCGAAAAATTCCTCAGGTGGGCGACATCTGCGGCGCTCGAGGCGGGGGCCGCGGTGTTGGTGGTCACCGACGACGGGATGGAGTCGTCAGCCCCTCGGTGACCTCTGTTCGCACCCGGACAGAGGTCACCAGCTGCCCGCTACCACCAACGCCAGCCGCTTGCCCAGCTGATGGCCCCCTCTGCCTGGCGATACAGGATCACACCAGAGGTCGCAACCGGGTACCCGATACCCGTACCCTACCCGATACCCGGCTTCCCGTACCCGGCCGGGTACGGGTACGGGTAGGCCGTGAGTCACTGGTGAGTCACCGTTTGTCACTCATTTCCCAACGTCTTGTCTCTTCTCACAATTCAAGTTCCTAGAATCAACCCACCCGCGCCTGCAACATGGCTTCATCTCAGAGGTCGCAATCGGGTACCCGATACCCGTACCCTACCCGATACCCGGCCGGGTACGGGTAGCCGGGTATCGGGTAGGGTACGGGTACCCATTTGCGACCCTGGTGCGGCCGGGTACCGGTACGGGTAAGGAATCAAAACCCGTTTGCGACCTCTGGTTCACACCCCCCCACCCACCTCCCACGTCTTGCCCGGGTGAAGCTTCGGCAAATTGTCATTCGTCCAGCGTTGGGTCTCGGCGGTTGTTGGGAGTCGAGGGCAGTTGGGAATTCATCTGCCAGTCAACGACAGCCCCGTCCATGCGGCCACATAGCGTCTCCATGCGAAGTCGGCGGTGTCGAAAACTCTCTTAACATCTCTCTTTCTCACACGCGCACACACAAAGACAAAGGTTCCCCGGATATAGCCTTAACTGTTGGGGCAAGTGCTGTTAAGCGAGCACCTGTGAAGGGTGGCACGGCACACGAGGGGTGGGTGGCCAGCACCACGCCCGACCGCCTTTGTCTCCCCAGTGGCGATATTGACACACCGCACCAGCTACTCATTTGAGGCCGAGTCGATCTAGGGGAGACCCAGGACCGGTTCAGATAATCGTCACCGGTGTTGGCCGTGAGCGGGAATCGAACCTGGGTCACCAGGTTCGTAGCGCAGATTAGCGCTAACCATTGCACCACCGCTCCCATTCACACACACAGCACACACCCCCTAACTCACACGGTTCACCAAAGAATGAAACCATCTGGGGGCATGTGGAACAGAAGCCAGCTGATGCAACAGCTGTCCCCCAATTCCTTCGCTATCGGGAGACTGTGAGTACCCAAACTGTATTCTTTCTTTCTTCCTAGTTTGTTCAGTAATGTTGACGTGTGACGTCACTAATGTCTACCGTGTTACGTCACAAATGTCGCCGTGTGACGTCACTAATGTCTGCCGTGACACCGACGCACGTGGTGCCTATTTCACACTTTGTTCTTGCGAAACAATGTCACGGGGATGGATCGTAACGTCAGCTGGCGCAGCACGGCAGCGGATTATCTCCATAATTAATTAAGACTCTCAGTGTTTTTATTTTACCGAGGTATTTGCCCACTGAGCTGTGTAGATCTTTATCAGAAGCGAGTTGCCCGTCACGAATGAGAGATCGGCGAAGTGGCTCGTCGCGTGGCTGTGTTTATCGGCCAGACACTCTAAAGGCGTGATGATGTGCATTCTAAATGTGGAGGGGAAAATCTGAGGAACCCGTAGAAAGATCCACGTGACCACGCAGAGAACACGCAGAGAACACACAAACTTCAAATATACAGCAGCAGCAGGCGTCAGATCGGGATCGAACATACGCCCTCTCCTGTATTCCAGGCGAGGTAGTTAACATCTCATAGCCACCGTGATGACGATGATGATAAGAGAGAGAGACACGCAAACTTCAAATATACAGCAGCGGGCGTCAGAGTCGGCTCGAACCCACGAGTCCTGTACACCAGGCGAGGGTAGTTAACATCTTATAGCCACCGCGGCGCCCCCACAATAACCAAACCACACTGGCTAATGCTCTCCTCGCACGCACACGCATATCTCCCTTCATCCGAGCCCCCGCCTCGCCTCGCGCATTACGACGAAATGCCAGATGGGAGGCAGCCTTGGGCAGTTTGGACGGGGATAGGTGGTTGGGTTGGGAGGGAGGGAGGGGGGCGAGATGGAAGGATATGCGGCGTTATTGGGGTTGAGAGGAGCCGGGAGAGAGGGAGGAGAGAGAGAGTGGAGGTCTGGGGGGGAGTCGAGAGAGAGGAGGAGGTAGGGACAGACGGGGAGGAGGGAGAACGGAAAAAAAGTTGAGCGATGGGAAGAGTGGGGAGGAGGGGGGAGATGGTGGAGGAGAGCGAGGGTGGAGGAGAGGGAGGGGAGGGGAGAGAGAATGGGGGGGGGGGGGTTGTAAGGGGAGTTGCAGTAGGCCAGGACTCTCACCCACCAGGCTGAACGCTCTCACTTCTGCCGCGTCTCTGCGCCTCTCTCACCTCGACCACGAACTCACCCACCACTCACCCACGCGCTCACCCCCCACTGACCCGGACACGAACTCGGACCTTGATCTGCGGGAGCTCGGAACGGACACGCGGGCCTCTGGTAAAGTGGTCGTCTCTTTCTTCACCTTCCGCGATCACTCCGCCTTCACGACTCACACAGCACCGTCACCTCATCATTACCACCATTACCATCATCATCATCATCACCACCATCTCATCATCACCACCACCATCACCATCATCACCACCACCACCATCATCATCACCTACCACCATCATCACCATCATCACCACCATCATCACCACTACCACCATCATCACCACCACCATCAACATGATCCCACACAAGTCGCTGACTCGAATCATGTCATGCGAGTTCCACGAGTTACTGTCGAATGTTCGTCTCACTTGTGAAGTGCAAATTTCACCTGCGTCACCTTTCGCCTTCTACGCACTTGTAAAATCATTGTCAAACTTTGTCCAGATTTGTTGCGTTTAAATTTTTATAAAACAAATCGTGCGTGTTCTTGACGTGTCCTTCATGGTGTAATCCAGGTCGCCCACGATAGTTCGCCAGTCTCGTTTTGTATTAATTCATCGACTGGCTAAATAAAGATGACCGACTCTACTGATCATCATCGCCATCTTATATTCATGGCACATTCATCATCATTTCGAAGGTGTACTACACTCATCATTACCCATCGGAGTGGCCACAATCATCATCACAATACAGAAGTTATATACAATCATCAACATCGTAATGATACGTCATTGTCATGATTTAATGGTTACGCGGTCACCGTCGTTATTTCTGATTCGTTTCCGGTCGAACCAAAAACCGATTGAAATAATTACGGTTCGGAACATGTTAAAATGGTTCGGTTCTGGTTAATTTGTTGCATACAACCGGTTCGAACCGGGTTAATTTGGGGTGAGTTGGGCCGACTCATCTAAATTCATACAGCAGCGTCACGGAGACACTGCAGTTAGTTTAGACACGGAGACACTGCAGTTAGTTAGACACGGAGACACGAGACACCCACAGAGAGACACAGAGACACCCACAGACACACCCACAGAGAGAGATGGAGACAGACACAGAGACACCACAGAGAGACATGGAGACAACAGAGAGAGACACGGAGACAGACACAGAGACACCCACAGAGAGACACGGAGACACAGGCACAGACGGGGACACACACACAAAACTAAACTAATATTGAAACTTTAACAACTATCTGGTGGCAATTCTGCTGCTGCTGCTTTGCCAGTGGTACACAAATAACACATAACACAAACAAAACTCAATCAGCATTCGTCAGCAACGCTGTGGCCTTACAAGTAACAGTATACAACAGGCGACGTTTCGGACAATGACCCCTATTCACAGCACCCCACGGCTGCATCTTGTGCCGTGTCAAAGCAAACGCGTGTCCAGCAATAGGCGACATTTAAATACAAGAGTCGAGGTGCTGTTGAAGCACGTGCATGTTGAACTTCTTTCCGCGCATGTTGTGCTACGAGGAAGGGCCATTTGACCGAACGTCGCCGGTGTCCTTTGTAGGGCACGGAGTTGTTGATATATTTGAGTTTTATATCGTGTGTGTATGTGTCCAGTGTGGATAAATATCGATTTAAAGCTTTCGTGACTGCAGGGATTCATCTTCTTGGTTCTTTCGGGTAAAGTCACGTTAGAAGGGAATAATAAAATAATAAAAATAAAACATTATAAAATACTATTTTATTATGCTTTATTTTTATTATTTTATATAATCAAATACTATTTTATTATGTTTTATTTTTATTATTTTATTATTCCCTTCTACGTGAATAAACATAATAAAATAGTATTTTATTTTGTTTAAATTTTATTATTTCCCTTCTACGTGAATAATACAATAATAAAAATAAAACATAATAAAATACAATTCTCACGAAGTTTCGGCCACAACGTTTCGGCGTTGGATAAATAATAACATCGGCTTTGTGTATGGCAGTCGTGTGAGAGGTGGCTATACAGTCTATATGTATACTACACAGTATATGCTATACAGTCTATATATTGTATACTGTGCAGTCTACATAGACTGTTGGGACGGGTGGCTGTAGCCGGCAATGCCTTTGCCACCCGCCCTCAGCCTCCTCCTGTCTGCTGCCACATGACGGCAGTCAGAGCCGGGAATACCAAAAACCCTTTCAAGTCTCATCCCTCTCCTCCTCCTCGCCCCACGCCACCCAAAATACCCCCCGATCTTCCCCCCCTACCCCCGATTTCCCCCCCCCTACCCCCGATCTCCCCAGACTTCTCTGATCCCATTCCGATCAAAGCCCCATCCATCCCCCCAGCGCTGTTGCCCATCCTCCTCTTCGCTCGGTCACTCGCATTTTTCCAAATTTTCACGACGATTTCCATTGCGTGCCGTGATGGGGGGGGGGCTCTGGGTTGTGTGGGGGGGGCAGTAAGTGCTGCGCTACGAACCCCGTAGACCCCAATTCGATTCCCGCTCGCGGCCAACACAACCAGTGACGATTATCTAAACCGGTTTTGGACCTCCGCTAGGTCGACTCAGCCTCAAATGAGTGCCTGGTGCGGTGCGTAAAAACATCGCCACTGGGGAGACAAAGGCGGCCGGGCGTGGTGTTGGCCACCCACCCCCTCGTGTGCCGTGCCGGCCTTCATAGGTCTCTCGCTAACAGCACTTGCCCCAGCAGTCTGTTGTGGTATTACGGGGGGGATCTTTGTCTTTGTTTTGTGTTTTATAATCGATGATTCTTGAGCACGAGAGGAACCCAACGACGCCGAACTGGTCATTAGTAAACTTCGCCTTTGTATACTTTTTGTTTAAGTGGGTTGTGTTTGTTAAAACAAAAAAAGGAACCAGTAACGTTTCTTAAACCGAACAAAAGATTGTTGAGACGTTTTGGGGGGGGAGGGGAGATTTTGATGACGGGAGGGAATTTTTACATTTTTAGCGGTGCGAGGGAAGGAGCAGAAAGCGACATTGGATTGTGGTCCACAGGGTGGTGAGTGGGCGGGTGAGTGGGTGGGTGAGTGTGTGAGTGTGTGGGCGGGTGAGTGGGTGGGTGAGTGGGTGAGTGTGTGAGTGTGTGGGCGGGTGAGTGGGCGGGTGAGTGAGCGGGTGAGTGGGCGGGTGAGGTGTGAGTGAGTGGGCGGGTGATTGTGTGAGCGAGTGTGTGGGCGGGTGTGTGGCAGGTGGGTGAGTGTGTGGGCGGCTGAGTGGGTGGGAGAGTGGGTGGGTGAGTGTGTGGCGGGTGAGTGGGCGGGTGAGTGGGCGGGTGAGTGTGCGGGTGAGGAGCGGGTGAGTGTGCGGGTGAGGTGGGTGAGTGGGTGGGTGAGTGGGTGGGTGAGTAGGTGGGCGGGTGAGTGGGCAGGTGATTGTGTGAGTGAGTGTGTGGGTGAGTGTGTGGGCGAGGGAGTGAGTGGGGGGGTTGTGGTGGGTGAGTGTGTGGGTGAGTGTGGGCGAGGGAGTGAGTGGGCGGGTGAGTGTGCGGGTGAGTGAGCGGGTGAGTGTGCGGGTGAGTGGGTGGGTGAGTAGGTGGGCGGGTGAGTGGGCAGGTGATTGTGTGGGTGAGTGTGTGGGCGAGGGAGTGAGTGGGCGGGTAAGTGTGCGGGTGAGTGAGCGGGTGAGTGGGCGGGTAAGTGTGCGGGTGAGTGAGCGGGTGAGTGGGCGGGCGGGTGAGTGGGCGGGTGAGGGGCGGGTGAGTGGGCGGGTGAGTGGGCGGGTGAGTGGGGGGTGATTGTGTGAGTGTGCGGGCGGGTGAGCGGGCGAGGGAGCGGGCGAGGGAGCGGGCGAGGGAGCGGGCGAGGGAGCGGGCGAGGGAGCGGGCGAGGGAGGGCGAGGGAGCGGGCGAGGGAGCGGGCGAGGGAGCGGGCGAGGGAGCGGGCGAGGGAGCGGGCGAGGGAGCGGGCGAGGGAGCGGGCGAGGGAGCGGCGAGGGGCGGGGAGGGCGGGCGAGGGAGCGGGCGAGGGAGCGGGCGAGGGAGCGGGCGAGGGAGGGGCGAGGGAGCGGGCGAGGGAGCGGGCGAGGGAGCGGGCGAGGGAGGGAGCGGGCGAGGGAGCGGGCGAGGGAGCGGGCGAGGGAGCGGGCGAGGGAGCGGGCGAGGGAGCGGGCGGGAGCGGGCGAGGGAGGCGGGCGAGGGAGCGGGCGAGGGAGCGGGCGAGGGAGCGGGCGAGGGAGCGGGCGAGGGAGCGGGCGAGGGAGCGGGCGAGGGGAGCGGGCGAGGGAGCGGGCGAGGGAGCGGGCGAGGGACGGGCGAGGAGCGGGCGAGGGAGCGGGCGAGGGAGCGGGCGATTGTGCGGGCGAGTGTGCGGG
>NC_083823.1:3121215-3143786 GCF_015708825.2 Lethenteron reissneri | reverse complement strand
CAGTGTCTCCCCGTGTCTTCACGCCCCGTGTCTCTGTCTCCCCGTGTCTCCCCCTGTCTCCCCGTGGCAGGCTGCGTCGCGGTCCGAGCTGCTCGAGGTGCGCTTCTCGCTGCAGGAGGGCGGCGCCGCCTTCTTCCGCGTGTTCGGCTCCCGCGCCGACTCCGTGCTGGAGCTCGCGGAGCGCGTCCACGTCTCCACGAGCACGAGCACGAGCAGCAGCACCTACACATGCACCAGCAGCAGCACCACCCGTAACAGCAGCAGCAGCAGTAGTAGCACCACATGCACCAGCAGCAGCACCACCTGGTATCAGCAGCAGCAGTAGCACCACATGCACCAGCAGCAGTAACACCGTAGCAGCAGCAGTAGCACCACATGCACCAGCAGCAGCACCTACACCTGCACCAGCAGCACACCACCCGGTAACAGCAGCAGCAGTAGCACCACATGCACCAGCAGCAGCAGTAGCACCACATGCACCAGCAGCAGCAGCAGTAGCACCACATGCACCAGCAGCAGCACCACTTGCAGCAGCAGCACCCTACACCTGCACCAGCAGCAGCACCACCCGGTAACAGCAGCAGCAGTAGCACCACATGCACCAACAGCAGCAGTAGCACCACCTGCTAATCACAGGAGCCCACTCGCCACCCTGTCGTTGTAAGCCATCTGCTGCCCAGTTATCAGCACCTTCACTGCATGCAGAGCCGTCCCTCGGGTACGGTTGACTACGTACGGTGCGAAGGAAGTTCAACACAACAACGGACATCGCGACTCTGCGCCCTTCCTCTGTGTTCACCCGTGTGCCTCCATCTCTGCGCCCCCCCGCTACCCCCCCCCCCTCCCCCCCCCCCCGTTTCCCCCCTCCTTCCCCCCCCCCGCTACCCCCCTCCCCCCGATACCTCCGCCACCCCCCCCGCTCCCCCCTCAATCCCCCCTCCCCCCCCCGCTACCCCCCCCCTCCGTTTCTCGCTCCCCCCGCTCCCCCGCCCCCCCGCCCCTCCCCCCACCTCGCTCTCCCTCCCCCCGCTATCACCTCCCTCCCTCCCCCCTCTCTCCCCCCCCCGCTCCCCCCCGCCCCTCCCGCCCCCCCCCCCCCTCCCACCCACCTCGCTCTCCCTTCCCTCCCCCTATCACCTCCTCCCCCTCCCTCGCTCTCTCCCCCCTCCCCCTCCCCCACCCGCTGCTCGCCCCTCCCACTCCCCCGCTCCCCCCCGCCCTCCCCCGCTCCCCCCTCCCCCCCTGCTACCCCCGCCCCTCCTGCTTCCCCCCTTCCCCCCTCGCCCCCCCCCCCCGCCCCTCCCCCCCCGCTCTCAGAGCTGGGCCGGGTGGCCGCTGCAGGCGGCCCCGACGTGGTCATCGTCGGGGCCAGCCGCAGCCTGGAGGCGCGTGTCCTGCAGAGGCCCTCGCACCACGACTTCGTGTTCCAGTGCGGCCCGGCGCCCTCCTCCACTGGCGCCAGCTTCGTGAGGTCGGCCACGACCTCACCAGATTCACTCAGCTGTTCAAGTCCAGCGTGCTTCAGCCGCACCGAAAACTCACGAAATAATATGAATGGCCTAGCTTGGCTCCTGCCACCCTCAACCAGTATATATACAAATACGGTGTTCTGGAATTTCTCTCACTTCTAGATTTGAAGCTTTTCGTGACTGCCAAGGATTCATATTCTTAGGTTTTTTCGGTAAAGTCACGTAGGTAAAACATTAACATTAATAAAAGTAAAATAAAATAAAAATCACGACGTTTCGGAGGCAGCACAAGCTTCCGTCTTCAGGTGGAACCGTCACAGCCACGACAGCTGTATCAAGTAAATGAGAGATTGCTGGAGCTACCACTCCGTTTATATAATGGTTGGAGAGGGGGGGGAAAGGCCAAGTACGGCCACACTTTTTATTCATATGGTAAGGTGAGGCTTAAGACTAGAATAGACTGCATAAGGCTGAGCCTTTGTTATGGAGAGGTACGGTTTGTGACTAACCTGTGACAAGGAGACAACCATTAAACATGGTAAACCTGTAATAGTCTGTCAATAAGATACAGCTATCGTGCTGTGACGGTTCCACCTGAAGACGGAAGCTTGTGTTGCCTCCGAAACGTCGTGATTTTTATTTTATTTTTATTAATTTTAAATTTTTTACCTACGTGACTTTACCGAAAAAACCTAAGAATATGAAAACTTGTTTCTGACAAGGGACATTTGGATATTCGTAACATCATTCGCGGGCCATACAAGATTCTCAACTTAAAAATTAGCCCGTTATATTTCGTGGAACATTTAATTAACTCACCCCTAATGTGATGGCTGGAACTGCTTCTCTTTGGCGAGGCGTGTGATGTTAGCTGGTATTGATGATGTTGCTGCTACTCGCAACTGCTTTGCCAGGTTTGCTCCTAGATTTATTGAATTTCGAGTCCCGTCTGCGGTTGCCTTGGCAGGGCCCACACCAAATGATTTTGCGGGCTTTATACGGCCCGCGGGCCGGACGTTGCCCACCCCTGTGTTAAACTGTGAACATTTACTTATTTAATTCTACCAGAAGCTCATCATCATCATCACGTGGCAAAATGTATAGCGGCCAAATTACTCGAAACGCGTGGTGATGTCGATTCTAAACGTGGAGCGAAAACCCGGAGGACCCGGAGAAAAATCCACGCGACCAAGGCGGAGAGAGAGAGACACCGCAGACTCCAAAACTACAGCAGGCGTCGTCAGGGTTGAGATCGAACCCACGACCTCCTGCACACCAGGCGAGGGAGTTAACATCTCCGAACCACCGTGATAATGATGAGAGAGAGACACGCAAACTCAAATTTGCAAACAGGTGTCTGGGTCGAGATCGAACCCACGACCTCTTGCATACCAGGCGAGGTAGTTAACATCTCCTAGCCACCGTGATGATGATGATAATGAGAGAGAGACACGCAAACTTCAAATATACAGTAGCAGGCGTCAGGGTTGGGATCGAACCCACGACCTCCTGTGTACCAGGCGAGGTAGTTAACATCTCCTAGCCACCGTGATGATGATGATGATGAGAGAGAGAGAGAGACACGCAAACTTCAAATATACAGCAGCAGGCGTCAGGGTTGGATTTTTCAACCGCGTCCTCCGGGTTTGTTTCCCTTCACACATTTAGAAACAACTTTCGTTCAGAGTGTTTGGCTGCTATACATTTCCACGTGACGATAAACCACTTCGACGGGCTCGCATTTGTGGTCACCTGGTCGCTTCTGAAAAATAAGAGCTCTACGGCTCCAGTGGGCCTTAAACACGTGTTATTCTTTGGTTCTTTTGGTAAAGTCACGTATAAAGATAAAATAATAAATTAAATTAAATACTAGCATACGACGTTTCGATTGCAACACAAGCAATCATCATCAGGTATAAATTAAATAGAAACACAAATCTATTATTTATATTTATACGTGACTTTACCGAAAGAACCAAAGAATAATTCCTGCAGTCACGAAAGCTCCAAATTAAGCTTAAACACGTGGTCAGATAAAATATTTTTTAAAAATCGTGACCACGGTGCAAGCAGCAGGGGCGAGTCACACGTGGCGCCGGGAGATGTCGCCACTCGAATCCGGCAGGCCGCCCCGGGTTAATGCTGCCCGTTTATTTAACGGCGAAAATGTCACGTGACCGCCTGGCATCTTCGCAGTATGGACGTTGAAAGATTTGCGTGAGGCCATTCGAAGGTGAGTCATTGACCTCTTGTATTTCCTCTTGTTGTTGTTGTTGTTGCTGCTGAGTCACGTGCGGTTTTGTTGTTGTTGTTAATCTTCACCGTCCAGGTACGTGTCGATCGAGCCCGATCAGCGACGACTGACCAATGGGGTGAACGTGCTCGGCCTGCTCATCGACACCGTCCTCAGGGAGGGCTTCCGATTGGTCGCCGCGCGCACCGCCTCGCTCGACGACAGGGTCGAGTGCTACACCTTTGAGCGAGGTCACCCAATGGGAGGCCAGCATCACGGCGACAAGGCAACGGCGGCGGGGCACGAGCAGCCAATCGGAGGGCACGGCAAGGCGGCCAATGGCAAGCCGGCGAAGAAGTAGCCGTTGGGGGTAGGTTTGGTGGAGGGGGACTTTCTCTTGACCTCTGAGTCCGTGTCTCCGCATGGAATTGTAGAAAGTAAAGAGGACCTATCACAACGTAAACCAGCGCCAGCCCCCACCCCCCTCCTCCGCCACCAATGGCCTTCTGGGAGTGCATAATTTGAGCAGAAGTTGAAAAGCTATCAGCTATTTAAACTCTAAACTACATCTTGACTTAACGCTTTCGTGACTGCAGGGATTCATATTCTTGGTTCTTTCGGTAAAGTCACATAGAAGGGAAATAATTAAATAATATTAATATTAAACAATAAACGTCGTGAGAATTTTATTGTTTTATATTTATTTTATTATTTCCCTTTCACGTAGATAGGTTTAACTTATCTACGTGACTTTACCGAAAGACCCAAGAATACTAGAAACTATATTTTATGTTTTTACCAGGTAAGCCCCCACTGAGGTTTCTAGCTCAAGCGACCTGGCAGTCACAAATGATTGCTCAACGAAGTGGCTCATCAATCACGTAGAAATGTATAGCGGCCAAGTTACTCTCAACGCGTGATGTTGTTTCTACATGTGGAGGGAAAAACCAGAGGACCCTGGAGAAAAATCCTCGCGACCACGTGGAGAAAGAGAAACACGCAAACTCCAAATATACAGCAGCAGCAGGCGTCAGGGTCCGAATCGAACCTACGACCTCCTGTGTACCAGGCGAGGTAGTTAACATCTCATAGCCACTGTGATGATAAGAGAGAGAGACACCGCAAACTCCGAATATACAGCAGCAGGCGTCAGGGTCCGGATCGAACCCACGACCTCCTGTATACCAGGCGAGGTATTTAACATCTCCTAGCCACCGTGATGATGATGAGAGAGAGAGACACCGCAAACTCCGAATATACAGCAGCAGGCGTCGGGTCCGGATCGAACCTACGACCTCCTGTGTACCAGGCGAGGTATTTAACATCTCCTAGCCACCGTGATGATGATAAGAGAGAGAGACACGCAAACTCCAAATATACAACAGCAGCAGGCATCAGGGTCCGGATCGAACCTACGACCTCCTGTGTACCAGGCGAGGTCGTTAACATCTCCTAGCCACCGTGGCGCCTTCCGTGCTAGGGAAAGGCCTACGGAAGTGGATATCCCAGAACCACATCTGACACAGCAGGGGGCGACACATTGCCACCCGCTGTGCCCCGACCCCAATGCCCGTGCCGTGAGGGTCACGGGCCGACGTTTTGAAATCGCAGAGAAGGAATTTGGAGCCGAATTAAATTGCCGAACAAAAATGTTATTCATCGTGATAATGTTCTGTGTATGTGTGTGTACAGCTATTGATGAGCAGGCTGAAACCATTAACTCAACTCCACTTGAGAACCCCGTTTTATTGTCATTATCATCATTACGCTTGTTTCTAAAATTTTTATTTTTATTTTACCAGATAAGGCCCACAGAGCTACGATGTAGCGGAGTGAGTGGCTGGGTAGTGGAGTGTGTGGATAGTGGAGTGAGTGGTTGGGTAGTGGAGTGAGTGGTTGGGTAGTGGAGTGTGTGGGTAGTGGAGTGAGTGGGTAGTGGAGTGTGTGGCTGGGTAGTGGAGTGTGTGGTTGGGTAGTGGAGTGTGTGGGTAGTGGAGTGTGTGGGTAGTGGAGTGAGTGGCTGGGTAGTGGAGTGTGTGGCTGGGTAGTGGAGTGAGTGGCTGGGTAGTGGAGTGTGTGGGTAGTGGAGTGAGTGGGTAGTGGAGTGTGTGGGTAGTGGAGTGTGTGGCTAGTGGAGTGTGTGGCTGGGTAGTGGAGTGTGTGGCTGGGTAGTGGAGTGTGTGGCTGGGTAGTGGAGTGTGTGGGTAGTGGAGTGTGTGGGTAGTGGAGTGTGTGGGTAGTGGAGTGAGTGGCTGGGTAGTGGAGTGAGTGGCTGGGTAGTGGAGTGAGTGGCTGGGTAGTGGAGTGTGTGGGTAGTGGAGTGTGTGGCTGGGTAGTGGAGTGAGTGTGTGGGTAGTGGAGTGTGTGGATCACCTCCGAGATGTTAAGTGGAACAATCCCATGTCACAAGGTTTTGCTCACAGGGCCAGTTTGCACGCACACACACGGGCGCACATTTGTCCATTTATTTGTGAAAAAATCCGTCGTGCACAATTGTGATAACGGCACAAATAGCGGCTGAATCTTTCCTCAAATTTTACCAAACTTTAAAAAAAATGTTTCCACTCCCTGCGGTGCGGGGAGGCGCTTTTCGCAGTGCGGCGGGTTTCGTGATGAACGCGTCTGATTACGCAAACAACCAGAAATAATTTCAAATATGTTTTTTGAGGGGGCGATGTTTTATAAATATCCAGGCAGTCCTCGGTCCCGATTATCGCCACACACACACACAAAACAAGAATATCCTGCAAATGTGTTCATCAAAACCCTGAGCATTTCAACCTTTCTGAGCTAAAAATGCTATTCTAGATTTGAAACTTTCGTGACTGCAAGGATTCATACTCTTTGTTTTTTTCGGTAAAGCCACGTAAGTAAAAAATAAAATAAATGAAAACAACTAAATTAAATCAACAAAAAATACAAACATTGTTTTAATTAAATACATGTTCATACATGACAATGTTCTACAATACACACGCGGTGCACGTACATACACGAACTGCTTGTATTCGTGTACAAAACGCAGGTTAATTTGCGTGTTAATGTGCACGCTTATCCCTGCGTTGTTTTTGCGCTGACGGCCTTTGGATTGGAGGGGAGATGAGGTCACGTGGCCCTCAACAGCTGCTAAGGTGGCATCGTTCTAGTAATAGGTTTTTACCCTTTCAACTGGTACAAAAACTGACACCTTTATACAAGGGATCATGTTTGCAATAACCACAACACAAGCAGTCAAAATGCAAACAAAAAGAAACAACTCTTGCATGACTACCGGCGTATCCATGACTACCGGCGTATCCATGACTACCCGGCGTGCCCATGACTACCCGGCGTATCCATGACTACCCGGCGTATCCATGACTACCCGGCGTGTCCATGACTACCGGTGTGTCCATGACTACCCAGCGTGTCCATGACTACCGGCGTATCCATGACTACCTGGCGTATCCATGACTACCCAGCGTGTCCATGACTACCTGGCGTGTCCATGACTACCGGTGTGTCCATGACTACCGGCGTGTCCATGACTACCTGGCGTGTCCATGACTACCCAGCGTGTCCATGACTACCTGGCGTGTCCATGACTACCTGGCGTGTCCATGACTACCGGTGTGTCCATGACTACCCAGCGTATCCATGACTACCGGCGTGTCCATGACTACCCGGCATGTCCATGACTACCCGGCGTCTCCATGACTACCCGGCGTGTCCATGACTACCGGCGTGTCCATGACTACCGGCGTGTCCATGACTACCCGGCGTGTCCATGACTACCAGGCGTGTCCATGACTACCCAGCGTATCCATGACTACCCGGCGTATCCATGACTACCCGGCGTATCTATGACTACCCAGCGTATCCATGACTACCCGGTGTTCGATTCCCGCTCACGGCCAACACCAGTGACGATCATCTGAACCGGTCCTGGGCCTCCCCTAGGTCGACTCAGCCTGAAATGAGTACCTGGCGCGGCGTGTAGTAAACATCGCCACCGGGGAGACAAAGGCGGCCGGGCGTGGTGCTGTCCACCCACCCCCCTTGTGTACCGTTCCGGGTCTTCGTAGCCGCTCGCTAACAGCACTTGCCCCAACAAGTCCGTGAAGGCTACACGGGGGATCTTTGTCTTTGTGTCCGTGAGTCTGCTCAGCAGCGGCAGTCGTGAGCACCCTGCCCTCGTGCTGCAGCACATCACGCTCTGGCAGAGCCAACGCCAAACAGATCGTGTTGTGCTGCTACACCAGAGGCCGGTTTTCGCCTGCCCGCTGCTGAGCGAGATGACGCGTTCACTCCACGCTTGTCCGCTTGCCCGCTTCGCCTCCCACCTGCTCACTATGGGTCAACACCATCAACACACACATATATATATATGTCTTCTTGGGTCTTTCGGTAAAGTCACGTAGAAGCGAAGTAATAAAATAATAATAAATACTATTATTTTATTACTTCCCTTCTACGCGACTTTACCAAAAGAACCAAGAAGATGAATCCCTGCAGTCACGAAAGCTTTAAATCGAACATCTTTAGCTCCTCCAGTGTCCATGCCGGGGAGGGTACAGGCTTTTTTAATCCACGTCTTGTTTTTTTAAATTCAATCAGGGTAAAGCCTGCGTGCATAGCGGCTTGCATCGACGCCTGAAATTCGCGCGGGTGGCTACGTACGGTGCGAAAGAAGTCCCACGTACATGCAACGTACCTACGATGCGCCGCGTGTTGCCTCGGACGCGAGACGGGGGAGGGCTCAGGGCGACAAAACCCCGTCGTTGTACCGTACTTCTATGCTTGCCACGGACCCGCACGGTGGCGTGGGAGAGGCCCTCATCCAGCAGTGGATTGACACACGTGGGATGGAGGGGCCCGAGGGTCGTGGGTTTGATGTATCGGTGATTTGATGTATCGGTGATTTGATGTATCGGTGATTGGTGCCCCACTCACTTCCCCTGGACGCGATCGCCCTTCTGAGACATCGTCCTCCCAACGCAGCGACTGCACGCACACACACAGCAATAGATAGTGCATTGTATGATGACCACACATACACACACACACACAGCAATACATAGTGCATTGTATGATGACCACACACACACACAGCAATACATAGTGCACTGTATGATGACCACACACACACACAGCAATACATAGTGCATTGTATGATGACCACACACACACACAGCAATACATAGTGCACTGTATGATGACCACACACACACACAGCAATACATAGTGCATTGTATGATGACCACATACACACACAGCAATACATAGTGCATTGTATGATGACCACATACACACACACAGCAATACATAGTGCACTGTATGATGACCACACACACACACAGCAATACATAGTGCATTGTATGATGACCACATACACACACACAGCAATACATAGTGCATTGTATGATGACCACACATCTACACACACACAGCAATACACACGCGCATTGTATGATGACCACATACACACACACACAGCAATACATAGTGCATGTCTATGGGTGTAGGTCTATGGGTCTCTGTGTAAGTCTATGGGTCTCCGTGTAGGTCTATGGCTCTCTGTGTAGGTCTATGGGTCTCTCTGTAGGCATATGGGTTTTTCAACATGTCTATGAGTCTCTATACAGCTCTATGGGTCTCTGTGTAACCTAATTTAATCGTTTGTGGCAAAACCAAACAGACTCGGCATCTCCCCTGACCTACCAAGAGGTGTGCACGTAGCCTAGGATTAATTAGCATGCATGCATGGGGCCATTACTGATATCTTCATTCAGTGTTAAGTAACGTAGTAATCCACTGCACTAAGAACATAATCCGTCTAGGCACGGGAAGCTGACCGGGTCGTTCGTCCGTAGAGAGCACATTAGATTTTGTAGCTCGACGCTCGAGTCAAAGTTTCACGTCACCAACGCAATGGGCGCGTCTCTAGCGGTGGACCCGATCGAGTGTAGGGAATTCCACGTTACTATGACAGGGACCATCTCGCCACGGTGGCGAGATGTTAAGTGAGCTCGCCTGGATACGCAGGAGGTCGTGAGTTCGATCCCGACGCCTGCTGTATATTTGTATTCTAGATTTGAAGCTTTCGTGACTGCAAGGATTCATACTTCTAGTTTTTTTGGTAAAGTCACGTAGGTGAAAAATGACAAAACTAAGAGTATGAATCCTTGCAGTCACGAAAGCTTCAAATCTAGAATTAATACCCTCTACGGGGAGGAATTTCACCTATCTGTCATTTTTTACCTACGTGACTTTACCGAAAAAACTAAGAGTATGTATATTTGTAATTTGCGTGTCTCTCTCTCTCTCTCCATGATCACGTGGATTTTTCTCCGGGTTCTCCGGATTTCCCCCCTCCACATTTAGAATCGACGGGCGTTCAGACTATTTGGCTGCTTTAGACTTCCACGTTGATAAGCCACTTGGTTGAGCTATCACTTGTGGCCAAGTCGCTTCTCAACAAAGAGCATCAGAGCTCAGTGGCGCCTTACCTGGTAAAATAAAAACTAGTTGCGTTTACACTATGAGACACCTCCTGTGGCAAAATATAGTAATAGGATTTTACCCTTTAAACTGGTACAAAAGCTGACACCTTTGTACAAGGCATCATGTTTGCAATAACCACAACAGAAGCAGTCAAAATGCAAACAAAAAGAAACAACTCTGATAACGGACAAAGGTGTCAGTTTTTGTACCAGTTGAAAGGGTAAAAACCTATTACTATATTTTGCCACTGGTAAAGGAGATGTCTTATAGTGTAAATGCTTACCCCGAGCTCTCAATACTCTGATAGTGCGCTGTTTTTGAGTTGTACGCCTTTTGGCGTCATCTGGTCCAACACCAATGGAGACTAGGCTCTAAGAAAAGCTGTCTCGGGTGTGGACCAATCAACTTCAAGGACAGTGCATATCATTATCATGATCAGAATTGTTTATTTTTGTTTGCATTTTGACTGCTTGTGTTGTGGTTATTGCAAACATGATGCCTTGTACAAAGGTGTCAGTTTTTGTACCAGTTGAAAGGGTAAAAACCTACTACTATAGTTGCGTTTAGTCCATGAGCCAGAGCCAAACATTGGTGGCAGCTCATGTAGCAGCACAAAGTTATTAGTACCGAACCAAAGAGAGTAACTTTCTGAGTAACCCCACTCATTCGAAACGGTTATCACTCAACTCACTGCTACTGCTGACATCCTATTCTCGTGTAGGGCAGTGATGTGGTTACGGTGCCAAATGCCAGTTTCGAGGTCTACTGCTGCTGCTGAGAGGGCCTCGGCAGATGGCGAGAGAGTTCGTGTCGTGTCGCTGTTCCACCGGCGTTGAAAGAGCACAGAGCCCAGTGGGTTTACCGTGGGTTGCATGGACACAATCGCACTCCTGCAGCTTGTGTCTTCAATGTGTATGTGTCTCTATGGGTCTCTCCGTGTCTCTGTGAGTCACGTGGGTTTACCGTGGGTCGCAATGGGCCACACCCACACTCCTGTAGCTTGTGTCTTCAATGTGTAGGTGTCTCTATGGGTCTCTGTGAGTCTCCGTGGGTTTACCGTGGGTTGCAATGGACACAATTGCACTCCTGTAGCTTGTGTCTCCAATGTATATGTGTCTCTATGGGTCTCTCCGTGTCTCTGTGAGTCACGTGGGTTTACCGTGGGTCGCAATGGGTCACACTCACACTCCTGTAGCTTGTGTCTTCAATGTGTATGTGTCTCTATGGGTCTCTACGTGTCTCTGTTAGTCTCTGTGGGTCTCCGTGGGTTGCAATGGGCCACACTCGCACTCCTGCAGCTTGTGTCTTCAATGTGTATGTGTCTCTATGGTTCTCTATGTGTCTCTATGGGTCTCTATGGGTCTCTACGTGTCTCTGTTAGTCTCTGTGGGTCTCCGTGGGTTGCAATGGGCCACACTCACACTCCTGTAGCTTGTGTCTTCAATGTGTATGTGTCTCTATGGGTCTCTACGTGTCTCTGTTAGTCTCTGTGGGTCTCCGTGGGTTGCAATGGGCCACACTCGCACTCCTGCAGCTTGTGTCTTCAATGTGTATGTGTCTCTATGGGTCTGGTCGTGAGAGCCTACGTGTTAAACCCACTGTTGTACTGTAATTCTATGCTCCTGCGTCTATTCATCAAATTAATCAGACGGACGACGTCCATCTAATCACGTAAACTAAACAAACTTTGTATTTTATTTGACCACTGAGCTACACAGATCTTTTTCAGAAGCGACCTGCCTGTCACAAATGATGGCTCGACGTCACGGCTCATCATCACGTGCAAATGTCTAACAGCCAAATGACTCTAAACGCGTTGATGTTGATTCTAAATGTGGAGGCGGAAAAACCGTGAGGACCCAGAGAAAAATCCACATGACCACGGGAAGAGAGAGAGACACGCAAACTCCAAATATACAGCAGCAGGCGTCAGGGTCGGGATCGAACCCACGACCTCCTGTAGACCAGGCGAGGTAGTTAACATCTCCTAGCCACCGTGGTGATGATGAGAGAGAGAGACACGCAAACTCCAAATAATCAGCAGCAGGCGTCAGATCGAGATCGAACCCACGACCTCCTGTATACCAGGCGAGGTAGTTAACATCTCCTAGCCACCGTGGTGATGATGAGAGAGAGAGACACGCAAACTCCAAATATACAGCAGCAGGCGTCAGATCGAGATCGAACCCACGACCTCCTGTAGACCAGGCGAGGTAGTTAACATCTCACCACCATCACGCAATGCCAGTGCTCCACGGCTTCACCTAACCCCTCATTGACCGGCGTGGTGAAGTATAGCTTTTCAAACAAACAAACAACAAGCTGCCTTAATTGATTCTAGATTTGAAGTTTTCGTGACTGCAAGGAATCCATACTCTTTGTTTTTTTCGGTAAAGTCACGGTGGTAAAAAATAAAATAAATTAAAATGAAAACAAATAAATTAAAATAGCGACGAAGCTTGTGTTGCCTCCGAAACGTCGTGATTGAATTTCATTGTTTTCATTTTAATGTATTACATTTTTTACCTACGCGACTTTACCGAAAAAAACAAAGCTTATGCCTTAATTGACACTCGCCATTAGTTTCCCCCATCGAGTGACCGCGACAAAGGCACCGAAAAGCGACGCTTGGACACCACTGCTTGGCAGACACACGAATGCCCCCCACTCCCCCCCTTAATGCCCCCTCTCACACACAGCGTCCGTTTTGGCTTGAAGTTCAAAAAAATTAAATCGCTGCACCCAAGCAGCGATGCTGCTGGTGGCGCTGACAATTCCAATCCCTGCGATGCCTTACGGAAGCGAGGTGAGCATCACCAAGGCGAACAGAGAGCCGTGTTAGTATAATAATATATATTATATATATAATAATAGGGTTTTATTTTTGTTACACACCCTTTCTGGCAATACAGCTGGAGGTCTTCTTGGTTCTTTCGGTAAAGTCACGTAGAATGGAAACAAAAAAAACATAATACATTTTTATTTTATTATTTTTATTGTTTCCATTCTACGTGACTTTACCGAAAGAACCAAGAAGATGAATCCCTGCAGTCACGAAAGCTTTAAATAAAAAAGCAGGAAGTGTTACGATGTCCAAATGCCAAACAGAAAACTTTTTTCAAGGATTCATCTTCTTGGTTCTTTCGGTAAAGTCACGTAGAAGGGAAATAATAAAATAATACAAATAAAACATAATAAAATAATTCTCACGACGTTTCGGCCACAACGCAAGCAGCCGTCCTCAGGTGAAGAACAGGTCTGTCGGAAAGACAGCGTCTGAATGAACACCACCAAGCTTTAAATCGAAACTCTTGCAAGGAATCATGCGCGCATTAGACACACACACACCACTCGCGGTGAACACGCAAACACAAAAAGCAAGCTCTGCTAATATTTTCTTTGAAACTGATTGGTCCACAACAGAAACATACTTCTTTAGGGCCGAGTCTCAAACAGAGAACGCCAAAAGGCGAACAGCGCTAAGACAATGCACTATCAGGACATGTACAGCTCTATCGGGGGGCATTGACAGAGAGGAGGGAGTTATACGGATGAACTAAATTGTATTGTATTTTTGTATTGTTTAATACACCGTGTATATAGCGGACTTTCACACGCGGGGAGCTGTGTGTCTTAGCGGTAGTCTCTGTTGAGAATAGCATCCCCCCCCCCGGATGGGTTACCATCCACCACCCCCACCACCCCCCCCGAAAAACGTATTCACGAAGTCGATGTTGTAACTAGGTAGAAGGTACCTGGTAAATGGTGTTGCTTGAGTGGCAGCAGCAGTTGTTGTTGTTGTCGTGACGCCACGTGCTTCGCGAGGCTTCGGGTCTCTGTCGAGTATCGATTGAAGCGACGACGAAACGGTGGGAATCTTTGCGCCTTTTCAAGAAGCGTGGAACTTTAAAGTACAAAAATTTAGTTTATGTTAACAACAAATAACACGTGCATTTGTTATCGTTATTATTTGGGTCTTTCGGTAAAGTCATGTAGATGCCGACCGCTTGTGTCGCGATCGAAACGTCGTAGTTTTAGTTTATTTTATTTTTTATTAATTTGAACCTATCTACGTGACATTACCGGAAGACCCCAACGAATATGAATTCCTGCAGTCACGAAAGCTTTAAGTCAAGATTTGACATACATTGCGAGCTTAACACGTAGGCTTTCGCGACCAGCATTATTATTATTAAGAAGTTATTATTATTAAGAAGTTAATTAGCTACTTCTTCAGCTCACCGTTTTGTTAACGTGACACACCTCTTACTGATTGGCCGTGTCGGGTGGTGGAGGCTTGCGACACATTTATACTTACGCGATCTAACCCAAAAACCCTTTATTCTGAATAAAAATGGCTAACCCGCCTATACTTGGACATTTGCCCAAAAAAACCCTTCACAGCTCATCGGATTCCTTCTGCAGTTAAAAAAAAACGATTCCCATTATTCTGACATCTACACAAGCCGCACATTTGTGGTGTCGTTCTATTGACATTGGGAGTCGCCGAAGACAAAACGAAAAACCAGCGAATCTTGCACGACCGCGATGCTCAAAGTTGACTCTCAGAGCCTCGGAGGCAAACTAAACGGAGGGGGGGTGGGGGGGGAGGGCGCTTGGCTCGGAGTCTGCCTCTCAACTCAGCCCGCTCGCCACGGAGGGCGCAACTTTTATGCGCAGGCGAGGGCAGCGTTAATAAATAATTAATTTAACTCCACCCCCCCCCCTCTCTTCCTCGTTGTTATTTTGGGAAACCAATTGGGGCGGTGTGGTGCGTGGTGGTGGAGGAGGAGGAGGGCGAAGCGGCGGTGGGGGGGGAGTGCCACGTGGTCTGAGTGTTGGCTGTGCTTGTGACGTAAATGGAGGAGTACCACGTGGTCTGAGTGTTGGCGGTGGCGGTGGTTGTGACGTCACTGTAGGTGGTGATGCCCCCCCGCCCCCCGCGCTCCGCCCCCTTGCTACGTCACGCGCGTGGGCTTCCCCAGAACGTGAAGATCGGTCGATCGAGCAGCCGTGGCTCAGTTTGACCGTCCGACTTTCTCGCTCTCTCTCTCTCTCCGTCCCCGTCTCCGCTAGATTCAAATAATTTGGCCACTCATGTTGGCCGTGAAGCATTGAACCACTTGCTCCACCATAACCACCACGCCCCCCGACAAAGACAAAGATCCCCCGTATAGGCTTTTGCCAGCCTGTTGGGGCAAGTGCAGTGAACGAGTTGTATCTATGAAGGGCGGCACGGTACACACGTGTGTGTCTGTGTGTGTCTGTGTGAGTGTGTTTGTGTGTGAGTGTGTGTCTGTGTGAGTGTGTTTGTGTGTGAGTGTGTGTGAGTGTGTGTGTGTCTGTGTGAGTGTGTCTGTGAGTGTGTGTGAGTGTGTCTATGTGTGTGTCTGTGTGTGTGTGTGAGTGTGTCTGTGTGTGTGTGAGTGTGTCTGTGTGTGAGTGTGTCTGTGAGTGTGTCTATGTGTGTCTGTGTGTGAGTGTGTGTGAGTGTGTCTGTGTGTGAGCGTGTCTGTGAGTGTGTCTATGTGTGTCTGTGTGTGAGTGTGTGTGAGTGTGTCTGTGTGTGAGTGTGTCTGTGAGTGTGTCTATGTGTGTGTGAGTGTGTCTGTGTGTGAGCGTGTCTGTGAGTGTGTATATGTGTGTCTGTGTGTGAGTGCAGGGAGCGGGAGTGTAGTGGTAGGCGCGCTGCGCTACGAACCCCGTGACCCAAATTTGATTCCAAACGCCAGTGACGATTATTTGAACCGGTCCTGGGCCTCCCCTAGGTCGACTCAGCCTCAATGAGTACCTGGTGCGGCGTGTGAATACAACCACTAGGGGAGACAAAGGCGGCCTGGCGTGGTACTGCTCGCTAACAGCACTCGCTCCTACAGTCTGTTAAAGCATAAGGGGTTGGTGATGTTGGCGCGGGGGTTGGTGGTGTTGGTGTTGGTGGCGTTGTTTTTGTTAGTGGTGTTGGTGGTGTTGGTGGTGTTGGTGGTGCTGGTGTGGGGGTTGGTGATGTTGGTGTGGGGGTTGGTGGTGTTGGTGCTGGTGGCGTTGTTTGTGTTGGTGGTGTTGGTGGTGTTGGTGTGGGGGTTGGTGGTGTTGGTGGCGTTGTTTTTGTTAGTGGTGTTGGTGGTGTTGGCATGGGGTTTGGTGGCAGTGTTGGCAGTGGCTCTGGTGTTGTGGTGATAACGGCGCAGCTGCTGGTGCCAAGGGAGGTCACGGTGGCGTCGGAGGTGTTTGCTGGTCTCGGGCTTTGCGGGGAGGGGGAGACGGGGAGAGGAAAGGTCTCTGGGGGGTCTGGTGGACGAGGCGAAGTGAAATGCCACGCGCACACAATCACACAGCCATCCTTGCCAGCCACGGAGAGTCCACACACAGCTGCGTTGAGGGCCAGTCTGCGTGTCGATTGCATCCATACCCCAAGGGGGGAAAAAATTAACCCGTAAAAACAAAGTTTTTCACTATAAATTCTTTATATGCGTGGCGGCTAGAGTCCTCTCGTCATCTGGCTTGAGATGGCTGCCACCTATGGGCCAGATGATTGCCTGCCACCATTAAGCAATTGGTAATTAAATATTATATTTTCGTCCTAAAAAGTGTAACATTTTTGAAAAAAATTTTCACGAACATTAATTGTCACGCACAACGAGTCTGTGTGGAAAATGTCAGCTCGATTGGATCACGGAAAGTGGGTTAAAAAACGACCAAAAGATTTGCACGGTCGTAAGCAAGCAAGCGAACTTAATATAAAGGATTTAATAAGTATAACCCGTAAAAACAAAGTTTTTCACTATAAATCCTTTATATGCGTGGCGGCTAGAGTCCTCTCGTCCTCTGGCTTGAGATGGCTGCCACGTATGGGTCAGATGATTGTCTCTCAGTATTAAGCAATTGGTAATTAAATATTTAATTTGTTTTCCCTAAACAGTGTAACATTTTGGAAAAAAAATTTCACGAACATTAATTGTCTCGCACAACGAGTCTGTGTGCAAAATGTCAGCTCGATTGGATCACGGGAAGTGGGTTAAAAAACGACCGAAAGATTTGCACGGTCGTAAGCAAGCAAGCAAGCACGCGAACTTAATATAAAGGATTTAAAAAGAGTGAATCTGTCAGTCTATTGTCTAGAGACTCCCATCAGAGACCGCTCTGCAAGTCTATTGTCTAGAGACTCCCATCAGAGACCATTCGGTCAGTCTATTGTCTAGAGACTCCATCAGAGACCATTCGGTCAGTCTATTGTCTAGAGACTCCCATCAGAGACCATTCGGCCAGTCAATTGTCTAAAGATCGTTCTGTCTGTCTACAGCATTGCCTAGAAACAGGTATGTTAGTTTCGTGTGTATGTTTTTTTGTTTGTTATGTTTTCCGAATTTAATTTATCAACCTATTACCACAGTGCTTGTACCAGGCTCGGTACGTTTTGAGGCCGCGTAAAGTGTCAAAGGCTCATGGGCTGGAGGAGTTCACGGGACAGATCCAGGTGTTGTGGTTTAAGCCGCGAATCGAACGGGCAGATGTGCCACGCGTGTGTTCCATTGTGCCAGTCGATGTATTTTATCCGTCCGACGCTTCGCTCGTTGTTGTGAGTGTTGCTTTTATGTCCTCGTTTGTTGCTGGAGAGCGACTGCCTCCAACTGCCCAGCAGCGTCCTTCACGAGCCTCCTCCTCGGCAGAGGCCGATCTTGACACCGCTTGCTGGATTACTGCGCCAATATTTGGCAAGTCCACTCAGCTCCACATCACTCCATCCCTTCCCTAGCCCGTGCCGCGCCCGTTTAGCCCCCTCTATCCAAACGAACGCTTATTCGGCATACATATACGCACACACAAAGACAAAGATCGCCCGAATAGCCTAAAGAGGCTTTTGCATCAAGTGCTGTCAGCAAGCACCAGTTAAGGCCGACACGGCAGCCTTTGTCTCCCCAGTGCTGATGTTTTTATATCGCAACAGGTAGTCGTTTACGGCTGAGTCGACCTAGGCGATGCCCAGGACCGGTTCAGATATCCCCTAGTGTTGTTGTTCGTGAGCGGGAGTCGTCGTACATGGACTGCACGTAGACAGACTCGTACACGGACAAATATACCCTGTACCACACGCAGTGCTATGTACACACAGACACCACACACCGATACGAACCACGTGGAAATCGTTACACATTTGCCAACATTTATGCAAACTCACGAACGCGCGTACACACGCACACGCGCAAATGACTTACGCACAATTAGACACGTCCCATGGCCAACACACCGCTGTGTTGAACTAGTAAGTAATTGGTAAGTATAATTTCGATGTAAAGCTTTCGTGACTGCAGTGATTCATCTTCTTGGTTCTTTCGGTAAAGTCACGGAGAAGGGAATTACTTCCCTTCTACGTAACTTTACCGAAAGAACGACGCATTCATATTTGCGCGATCTTACACCCCCCCCCCCCAAAAACAACTATATTATCGCCTGCACGTACGCTGAACTTCTTAAGCACCGTACGTAGCCAACCGCGCTGATCACTGCCACACTCGCGTGGACGATCACCCACTGGCACGCGCGCGTAATTACCACTTACTCAAACTCACACTCATCGTTACTCACACACACTCACACACCGACTCAAACTCACACTCATCGTTACTCACACACACTTACACACTTACTCACACTTACGATCTTCCGGGCCAGTGACTTAACGTCTAAAACAAAAGGCTGTCTTACCCGTTCTGGCAATAACACGTGTGTTAAGATGTTAAAGCACCAAACAGAATTACTTTTTCAAGGAATCCTACCTGCATTGACTACACGTACTTGTGATGAACGTGCAAACATTAAAACAAAACCATGTTCTGATAATTGTGTTTGAATGTTCACCACAAGCACTGAGTGTGGTTAAAGGGGACAGGATTTATTGACAAGGGATTCTGTTTGGTGATTTAATATATTAACACCTGTTTTATTGCCAGAGAGGGTAAAACCTATCGTTATATTTTGATATTGACAACCAAGGTCCCATGTTGACTTCACAACTGTTGTTATTAGACTCCTATTCTTAGGTTTTTTCGGTAAAGTCACGTAGGTAAAAAATTAAAATTAATAAAAGTAAAATAAAAAATAAAATAAAATAAAAATCACGACGTTTCGGAGGCAACACAAGCTTCCGTCTTCAGGTGGAACCGTCACAGCACGTTTGCTGTATCAAGTAAAAGTAGCTCATTTACTTGATACATTTACTTGATACAGCAATCGTGCTGTGACGGTTCCACCTGAAGACGGAAGCTTGTGTTGCCTCCGAAACGTCGTGATTTTTTCTTTTATTTTATTTTACTTTTATTAATTAACATTTTTTACCTACGTGACTTTACCAAAAAAAACCTAAGAATATGAATCCTTGCAGTCACGAAAGCTTCAAATCTAGAAGTTATTAGACTCCTTGGGGCAAGCAGTGTTTGCGAGCACCCCATCAAGGCAAGCTGCGGCACACGAGAGGGCGTGGGTGATCCTGTTAGTGTGGTCAGACACAAAGACTAATGTCCCCCGTGTAGCCTTAACAGACTGCTGGGGCAAGCCTTGCCTCTTCTGGGTTCTTTCGGTAAAGTGACGTAGAATGGAAATATTAAAATAATACAATTAAAACATAATAAAATAATTCTCACGACGTTTCGGCCACAACGCAAGCAGCCGTCCTCAGGTGAAGAACAAGTCTGTCAGAAAGACAGCGTCTGAATGAACACCACCAGGCTTGGCAGCGTATATTTAAGCTGGGTTGGAGGGGGAAGAGCGCCTTGACAAAGGAATTTGCATATCAAGAGGAATTTACCGAAAGAACCAAGAAGATGAATCCCTGCAGTCACGAAAGCTTTAAATCGAGTAGTATCCTCTGAAGGTCGTCACGACACGCGAGGCGGTGGGCGACCCAGCTGAGAGGGTCAACTCGGATCTCAGCGGTTGCCAGCTCAGCGTTTGTGAGCCATCAGTCAAGGAGTGGCCGGATGAAGCGAGTTGGGGGCCTGTAGCATGATGATATAAAGGGGCCCCTAAATAAATAAACGAACACGAAAATATATAAACACAACATTTTTTTACTTGCATAGTAAAGTAATTGCATTTTTTGTATTTGTTATACAGCCAGATAAAAGTCGAAGGCGGTATAGTACTACAGTAATAGAGCAAGTGCAGAATCACTGAAACGGAATTGATAGCTTGAAAGCATTTAGCGCGGGGCCCGTAGCTGCATGTGTAGTAGCTACTTGTTCTCCTCCGATACTCCGGCACTGCCCCCCTGAGCTGCCACACGTCGTAGCTGACTCCGCCAAGTTGGTGTTGACTCCTCCTCCTCCTCGTGTCGCGTTGAGGCTCACAGGAGCAGCGGACGCGACACGAGGAGGCTCGTCCGGGGGGTTTGTGCAGCCACGGTCACGGTGCAGGGCCCGCCCAGCGGTACGCGAGCGGCAAAGCGAAGCAGAGAGACAAGCAGAGAGGGCGTGATGGTGCCGGTGTAACAGGCTGAAATAAGCCTTGCCCCGATTAAACCCGCGGTTATAGTTTGGCCCAGGCCAAAGTATTGTGCCGAATGCCAACACTGCTCTTACACACACGTGCCCGCAACTATCCACACACGGGCACAAATATCTGGTAGGAACCACCTGGTTCCACCAGCCCACAGGGGATTATTGTGTCCGTCCGTCCGTCGTGCATCCATAAATGGGAGGGGTCGGGCTGGGTGGAGAGGGGAGGGTGGGGAGGGGCTGGCTGAGAAGGGTGGGGAGGGGCTGGGTGGGGAGGGGAGGGTGGGGAGGGGCTGCGTAGGGATGGTGGGGAGGGGCCTAGTGGGGAGGGTGGGGAGGGGCTGGGTGGGGAGGGTGGGGCTGGGTGGGGGGTGGGAGGGGTCGGGCTGGGTGGGGAGGGGCTGGTCACCCCGTGGTGCCCTTATAAAACTCAACGTTTAACCTACTCACGCCGGCTTGTGCCCGCCCTCACAGTCGGGCATATTTGCGGAATACACCACGCCGCCGTTGACCCTGGCCATTGACCGAGCAACCCAACGTTCCTACCAGCTCCCTCCGCAGGAATGTGTTAATTCTTAGCGAGTAAAAAATACAAAACTCTACCACGAAGTCACGAGCGATGTAAAACAAATACCGTAGGTCTTGATTTGAAGCTTTCGTGACTGCAGGAATCCATACTCTTTAGTTCTTTCGGTAAAGTCACGTAGGTAGAAAATAAATAAATACCGTACGGTGCAATCTGTAATGCTAACTTACTCGCTGTGTATCTACGAACTCGTCTTACATTACAGCTGCGACGTTTTAAAACAAATGATCGGACGCTGCTGCTGCTGCTTGCTGCGTTTGTGCACAAACAACAACAAAAACCTGACCACATCGGTCAATAAGAACACTCTCTGTGTGGCGTTCAAAAAATAAAACTATATAATAGAGGACATTACTCTAAAGTACATTCTTTTGACCCCCAGAATTAATCACATTTGATGTGCTGAATAAAAGTGGATGGCTTGCATACATTTAAAAAAACTAATCGACAGGACGCCACCCACCTTTAATCAGCAGATCAAATGTGATTCATTCTGGGGTCAAAATAATCTATCCATAATACAGGTTTTTTTTGGGGGGTTAGATCGCGTAAATAACAATGTGTCGTTAAACCCGCCACCACCCGTCACAGCCAATTAGTAAAGTTTGTCAAGTAAACAGAACATGCCCAATTCGTTATTGATACAGCACTAACCGGTTGTGTGTTGGAGAACAAAAGCCACAACATTTACAATCTGAGTACGACGTTTCGCGAGTAATTATAACGAGCAACTATGATGTTGGTCGCTAAAGCCTACGCGTTAAACCAAATCAAGTTATTTTTGTACTTTAGAGTGAAATAAAAAAAGTGTGTGCATTGAAAATCTTGGGGGAGGGGGGGGATGTACCTTTTTGTCATTTTGCGCGATGGAAAATAAGGGTCATTGCTTGAAACGTCGCCTATTCATATATTTTGCTCATAATTAAGGTTTTTGGGTTTGATCGCGTTATTGTAAATGTGTCGCAACCCTCCACCACCCGACACGGCCAATCAGTAAAAAATGTGTCACGTTGACAAAACGCCACTTAGTTACTTTTTCAGCCCACCGGTGTGTGTTTGAAGAGTGAATACAATTGTGGATTCACTCTTCAAACAATTGTGGCTTGGCTCTCCAACACACAACCAGTTAGTGCTGTACTCGTAACGAATTTCGATTTTTAAAGCTTTCGTGACTGCAGGGATTCATCTTCTTGGTTCTTTCGGTAAAGTCACGTAGAAGGGAAATAATACAATAATATAAATAAAACATAATAAAATACAATTGAGAATTGTTTTTTATTATGTTTAATTTTTTTTAAGAATTGTATTTT
>NC_083823.1:2958715-3116215 GCF_015708825.2 Lethenteron reissneri | reverse complement strand
AAAGTGCCCAGAAATGTGTGTTTGTGTTTTTTTTTGTTTCATTTTTTTTTTTAAACTTCATGCCACCGTGCTTTTTTCTGGTATCGTCCAAAGAAAGTGTAACACAAAAAGGGAAGAGATGTTTTGGCTTTCCCTGGAAGAACATTTACAACAACGGCCGCAGAATTGGCCACCACGGCGCTTGTGCCAGGCTAGGTGCACCTTGAGGCCACGTGAAGTGTCAAAGGCTTCCCGGCTGGCAGGAGGTTACGGGACAGACCCAGGTGCCGTGGGGTTTGACTGACTGAGATGCCTGGCACAGATGCACCACGCGCACACACACGCGTGCACGCGCAGGCATCTATATATGATTGCAAATGTATCGCAATTCAGATGTACATGAATCACAATCATACAAAGATCCCCCGTATAGCCTTGACAGACTGTTGGGGCAAGTACTGTTAGCAAGCGCCTTGAAGGCTGGCAAGGCACACGAGGGGGTGCGTGACCAGCACAATTCCCGGCCGCCTTTGTCTCCCTAGTGGCGGTATCTACGCATCGCACCAGGTACTCATTTGAGGCTGAGTCGACCGAGGGGAGGCCCGGGACCGGTTCAGATAATCGTCACTGGTGTTGGCCGTGAGCGGGAATCGAACTCGGGTCGCCAGGTTCATAGCGCAGCGTAGCGCTAACCACTACATCACCACACACACATGTACACACATACATAAAAAACACACACACATAGCCTCCACTATACTGTGCACACAGACACATTGACTGCGTTACTCTAACGGTATTACCAAGACGAGCACCTTCAATCCATATGTAATCCCGTTGTGAGAGGAGGGGGAAGAGAGTTAACTCAGCCCATCATCTCTCTGGGGTCGATACAATTAGCACCGTTTTGTGTGGTCGAAGGGAAAGTCAACTGGATCGACTTACCCCCTCTCCCGCCAGAGTAACGTGGAATTGCCACCGCTGGCTCATAGGCTGTGAGCAGGGAGATGATAAACCACGACGTGGTGCTCATTCGATTCGGAAATGACTCTCACACTTTTTAGAACGGGTGATTACTTTTTATCAATAATAATTCGGCAGAGGATTACAAAACGAAACTTGGCAAATGAAGGATTGGGCAGCTTTGGGTGACTGTGAGGCTGACTGCAGCAACGACAGGGGGCAATACACAGCGACCGTGATACGCATGCCACGGACAGATCACAGTGCTGTTAGAGCATCATCATTATTATCAACACATTCCTGCGGAGGGAGCTGGTAGGAACGTTGGGTTGCTCGGTCAATGGCCAGGGTCAACGGCGGCGTGGTGTATTCCGCAAATATGCCCGACTGTGAGGGCGGGCACAAGCCGGCGTGAGTAGGTTAAACGTTGAGTTTTATAAGGGCACCACGGGGTGACCAGCCCCTCCCCACCCAGCCCCACCCCTCCCACCCCCCACCCAGCCCCACCCTCCCCACCCAGCCCCTCCCCACCCAGCCCCTCCCCTCCCCACCCAGCCCTACCCTCCCCACCCAGCCCGTCCCCACCCTCCCCTCCCCACCCAGCCCCTCCCTGCACGACGGACGGACGGACACAATAATCCCCATGTGGGCTGGTGGTTCCTACCAGTATTAATTGTTATTCATTGTTACAATAGTTTTACCCAGGAAAAGCCTCAAGCGAGTGTCACGACTCTTTGGTTATGTAGGGAGGTTCCTGCCAATATGTGTTGATCCAAATTTAGCAGAAATTTAGACGTAATACTTATTTTGAACATTGGCCAATACCAGTTATATTTTGTATTTATTTTAGCTTTGGTAGGATATGCAAAAACCCCGTAAGGGGAACCCACGCAGAGCAAGGGTGGAGAACGTTCAAATCTCCCCACAAACAGGCGCCCAAGTCTGGGTGTCGAACCCAGACCCTCATTGCTGAGATGTACAAGTGCCACCCACCCTGCCACCCTATATTTTAATGAGACCCACCCCGACAAATCAAATCTATCAACTGATCTCTGCAGCGACCGGCACGGGGATTGGTTTGAAGAGCGGGAAGCTGTTTTTGGTTTGCGATAACAATTTTTTTAAATATTTTCGCCACTCGGAATCATTTTAATAAATATTGAATGCGTCATCGAGCCACAGATGTGACACGAGGCTAGATACAACAGGTCACCAAGATTACCATCGTCATCACCATCGCCATCAGCAGTGGCCATGGTCAATTCACTGCTGGACTAAAGGCCACCCGAAGCCTTCGACATTTCGGCGCGGTCTCGCGATTGACCGATCCGCCTGGCTCCTGCAGCGCGAGCCGCTTTCATTGCTCCGTCTCCGCGTCGGACGTGCCACCCACCGGAGCGCTCCATGACCCTCCCTCGGGTGGCATTCCGTCGTTGAGCGGCTCCCAGCAGCACAGGCCAAATCGTTCTCTTTCTAGCGACGGACCGCGTCTTCTCGACCACGTGACCTGCACAAGCGGGCTTCATCATTCTAGATTTGAAGCTTTCGTGACTGCAAGGATTCATACTCTTAGGTTTTTTCGGTAAAGTCACGTAGGTAAAACAATAAATAATAATAGAAATAATAGAAATAATCATTGAAATAAAACGTAATAATTTTTATTATTTTTATTATTTATTTTTACCTACGTGACTTTACCGAAAAAACCTAACAGTATGGGCTTCATCATCCTTTATCCACGCAATGTGCAAGAGATGAAACAACGCGTCGTGTCGCCCCAACAGACTGTTGGGGCAAGCGCTGTTAGCCGGTAGCACCTGTGAAACGCCGGCACGGCACGTGAAGGGGGTGGGGGGATAGCACCACGCCCGGTCGCCTTTGTCTCCCTAGCGGCGTCCTTAACCTGAGTTGTGTTCTCCAAGTCACGTGTTTCACTTCCTATCTCGCATCCTTTCGTGACCGGGTCGCTTCTGAAAAAGAGCCAACGAACTCACCAAGTAAAACAAATAAATAAACATTCCCTGCGCAGGTGGATAAACCCATCATCGCTTTGCGGCAAATTCAACAGCGGCTGCCCTATGGATAGACTCGCCCCCGCCATAGCAACGTGGAATTTGTGCACAGTGCGGTGAACAGCCTTGCGTCGATTCCGATTTGAGCAGAGAATTCACAGTTGACCTTTGACCTGTTGCCCAAGTGGTCACCGACGGAAGAAAAAAAACATTTACACTTCCGCTGGCAGCTCACAGGAGCACGTCAAACAAGACGAGACAACTCACGGTTTTGGAAATGACGGAGAAACGTGGAGGTCAGAAAGAGAGGAGACATCCATACGAAGACTTATCACGAAGCGGGCTGGGTGCTGTTTGTATCGCACTGCGAGGGTGATGATTCACTTGGGGCTGCTAGAATTGATGTGATGGTTTTGGTGGTGATGTAATGACATTGGTGGTGGTAATGGTGGTTGTGGCGTCAGTGGTGATCGTGATTATGGTGGTGGTTGTGGTGTTGGTGATGTTGGTAGTGGTGGTGGCGGTGTGAATGTGATTATTGTGGAGGTGGTTGTGGTGGTGGTTGTGTTGGTGGCGGTGTGATAGTGATTATTGTGGAGGTGGTTGTGGTGGTGGCAGTTTGTGATTATGGTGGAGGTGGTTGTAGTAGTTGTGGCGGCGGTGTGATTGTGATTGTGGTGGTGGTGGTTGTGGTGTTGGTGGTGGCGATGTGATAGTGATTGTGGTGGTGGTGGTTGTGGACTATGATCTGGTCATCGCGGGTGGTATCAGCGATGCCAGTGCTATCGCGTCGTGATGAAGGCACTCAAAGCGATTCTGATGCTCATGCTGCTGCTGATGCTGATGATGATGCTGATGATGATGCTGATGATGATTCCGGATTAGACACTCAAACACTCGTTGTTGTTGTAGACTTGGCAGAAAGGAAGAGTAGACCAAGTACCAGCCGCTGTGCAAGCCCCTGGAGTCGGTGGCTCCCGGATCTCTGGATGCGCTTAAGACGACGGTGGTGGTGGTGGTGGTTTTATGTGATACGCGCGCGTGTCTGTGTGTGTGTATGTGCGTGTGTCTGTGTGTGTGCGCGTGTCTGTGTGTGTGCGCGTGTCTGTGTGTGTGTATCTGTGTGTGTCTGTGTGTATGCGCGTGTATGTGTGTGTGTGTATCTGTGTGTGTATGTGTCTTTGTGTGTGCGTGTGTGTGTGTATCTGTGTATGTGTATGCGCGTGTATCGGTGTGTATGTGTGTGTGTCTGTGTGTGTGCGCGTGTCTGTGTGTGTGTATGTGTGTCTGTGCGTGTGTGTGTGTCTGTGTGTGTGTTTGTGTCTGGAGCGGTGGTGTCGCGGTTAGCGTGCCACGCTACGAACCCGGCGACCCGAGTTCGATTCCCGATCACACCCAACACCAGTGACGATTATCTGAACCTCCCCTAGGTCGGCTCAGCCTCAAACGAGTATCTGGTGCGGTGTGAAAACATCGCCACTAGGGAGACAAAGGCGGCCGGGCGTGGTGTTGGCCACCCACCCACCTCCTCGTGTGCCGTGTCGACCTTCATAGGTGCTCGCTAACAGCACTTGCCCCAACAGCCTGTGAAGGCTATACGGGGGATCTTTATCTTTGTATGTGTGTATGTGTGGCATGCTCGCACTTGCCCGGGTGTCACCGTCACGCTGCTCGCTCGTCCCGTGGGACGGCAGCGACGTCGTCGTTCCTCCTTCGAGGAAATTACGCAGCGCGAGGGCTGAAAAAAACACTAGGGGAGCATCCCCCCCCACACCCCCACCCCCTACACCACCACACTACACACCCCCCACACACCACCCACCCCCTTCACCACCACACTACACACCCCCCACACACCACCCACCCCCTACACCACCACACCACACACCCCCCACACACCAGAGGTCGCAAACGGGTTTTGATTCCTTACCCGTACCCGTACCCGGCCGCACCAGGGTCGCAAACGGCTACCCGTACCCGGCCGGGTACGGGTAGCCGGGTATCGGGTAGGGTACGGGTATCGGGTACCCGGTTGCGACCTCTGCCACACACGCCACCCCCTACACCGCCCACACCACACCGCACACACCCCCCACACAACCCCCCACACCACTACCTTCCCACACCACCCCCCCACACCCCCCCCACACACACACAACCCCCCCCCACACCACCCCCCAACCCCCACACCCCCCCCATCTACTACACCACCCCCCCACACCCCCCACACCAACACCCCCCCACCACTTCCCTCCCACCTCTGTGTTGGGGATGCCACCGAGAGCACGACAAAGGCACGTGGGGTCCACACGCACGGGCTCCATCGAGGTTAGAGGGGGGTGGGTGGGGGGCAGTGCTGCCGAGCAAGCGACGAGGGGGTCTCTGGTGGCTCTGTGTCGACTTTGTGTGCGAATAGTGAGAGGAGTGAGCGGTGGCTCTGTGGTTCGCGCACTCTGCTGCCACGTGAGCTGCTGTTGATGTCGTTGTTGTATATCACGTACCGCACTGGGCTGACTCACTACCTGCTGATGCAGTGTGCGGACATCGACGCTGGGGAGACAAAGGCGGCCGGGCGTGCTGCTGGCCACCCACCCACCTCCTCGTGTGCCGTGCCGGCTTTCGTAGGTGCTGCTCGCTAACAGCACTTGACTCAGCAGCCTGTTGAGGCTATACGGGGGTTCTTGATCTTGTTGCATGTGTGTGTGTGGTGTGTGTGTGTGTGGTGTGTGTGGTGTGGTGCGTGTGTGTGTGGTGCGTGTGTGTGCGGTGCGTGCGTGTGTGTGGTGCTTGTGAGTGTATGGAGTGTGTGGTCCTTGTGAGTGTATGGTGTGTGTGGTGCGTGTGTGGTGCGTGTGTGTGTGTGTGGTGTGTGTGGTGCGTGTATGTGTGTGGTGCGTGTGTGGTGCGTGTGTGTGGGGCGTGTGTGGTGCGTGTGTGTGGTGTGTGTGTGCGGTGTGTGTGGTGCGTGTGTGTGTGTGTGTTGCGTGTGTGTGTGGTGCGTGTGTGTGTGGTGTGTGTGTGTGGTGCGTGTGTGGTGTGTGTGTGTGCGTGTGTGTGTGGTGCGTGTGTGTGCGGTGCATGTGTGTGGTGCGTGTGTGTGGTGCATGTGTGTGTGGTGCGTGTGTGTGTGTGGTGCGTGTGTGTGTGTGGTGCGTATGTGTGTGTGGTACGTGTGTGTGTGTGGTGCGTGTGTGTGTGGTGTGTGTGTGGTGCGTGTGTGTGTGTGTGGTGCGTGTGTGTGTGGTGTGTGTGTGGTACGTGTGTGTGTGTGTGGTACGTGTGTGTGTGGTGTGTGTGTGTGTGGTACGTGTGTGTGGTGCGTGTGTGTGGTGCGTGTGTGGTGTGTGTGTGTGTGGTGCGTGTGTGTGTGGTGCATGTGTGTGTGTGCGTGTGTGTGTGTGGTTCGTGTGTGAGTGATTAAAAAGCAGAAATTCTCTTCCCAGAAATGAGAGAGGCTCTCCTCCCACACGCAGCCTCCGAGCGGGCGAGCCGTCGTTTGTTTTCACGACTTTCCTGGGAAAAAACATCTCCCACGCCTGTCGACTACAACCCAGACACCACACGCACACACACACGCGGCGGCATATCGAGCATCCCACGTGCAAACTTCCACGGAATCGAACGAGCAAAAAAACACGATTAATTACAAAATTGCATTTGCCAAACAAAACGAGACTTTGCCGCGCCGCGCACTTTCAGAAGTTTTCACGCGGAACGCCGTTTCGCAATTTGGGGGTGTGGGGATTTCGTGAGCGACTCCCAAATATCTAGAGCTGGACATTCCACGTTATCGTGGACTTGCCGGTCCATCCACGTGCATCTTGTCGCGTCTGCGTGCAGCATGTGCGCGCGTGCGTTCGGGGAGTGGTGGCGCTGGGGTTAGCGCACTGCGCTGCGAACACCCGCGGACACCGCGATCATTTGCCCAGCCGCGTTTGACATGATCGTCTCGGATGGCCAGGTGTATTCACTGCTGGATGACCTTCGTCCATCAGTGGATAGGCTGCTGCTGCTGCTGATGATGACGATGGGTGATCATGACGTCGGCGGTGATGATGATGATGAATACACACGCAGCTTGTTTGAACGACGTATCAGTTGGTTTCGCAAGGCACGATAACTCGAGTGAGTCATATTGATATCAACTTCACGTTGGTATCAACTTCACATTGATATAAACTTCACATTGATATCAACTTCACATTCATATCAGATTCTTCACATTCATATCAAATTCTTCACATTGATATCAACTTCACATTGATATCAAATTTTTCACATTCATATCAAATTCTTCACATTGATATCAATTTCTTCACATTGATATAAACGTTTTCACATTGATATCAACTTTACATTGATATCAACTTTACATTGATATCAACTTCACGTTGATATCAACTTTACATTGATATCAACTTCACATTGATATCAACTTCACGTTGATATAAAACTTCACAATTTTCTTTTTCTGCGCGGCATAAAAATTGACAACTCACAGAAACAGAAAAACCCCCATCACACGCAAAAAAAAATATATGTTTGAAATTCCGAGTATAAATCTCACAAACGACATCAACACAGCGTAAAGAAAATAATAACCGATTACGACTTTCATTTTAGTTTTCTGGGAAAAGTTACATATTCCTTAAAATACGCTCGCAAGCATTCCGTCAAAAGCGCATGTTGGAGTTGCAGGTCAAGGTGTGTGCCCGTTCGTAGAAAATGTAAACATTCCTGCGGAGGGAGCTGGTAGTAACGTTGGGTTGCTCGGTCAATGGCCAAGGTCAACGGCGGCGTGGTGTATTCCGCAAATATGTCCGACTGTGAGGGCGGGCACAAGCCGGCGTGAGTAGGTTAAACGTTGAGTTTTATAAGGGCACCACGGGGTGACCAGCCCCTCCCCACCCTCCCCTTCCCTCCCAGCCTCACCCTCCCCACCCAGCCCCTCCCCACCCTCCCCACCCAGCCCCTCCCTGCACGACGGACGGACGGACACAATAATCCCCTGTGGGCTGGTGTAACCAGGAGGTTACTACCAGTAAGAATAAAATGCGTCTTCAGGTTGCGCTAGGAACGTAAGCAAGACAAGGCATTGGATATGTTTACAATCCATTCTCTCTGTAGCGTTCTCCATTGGCTCGATTCGCCCCCCCCGGGGAAAATTTCCTTTTCCAGAATCTATTCATTGTCGTCAAATATTAAAGTGCAATTCATCGTCTTTATTTGGCCCGATTAAAATAAAAAAATATTAAATCATTAAGTCTAGTGTCGTTTAATTTCGCTTGTTTTTAAATATGCTCGCGTATCTACAAGGGTTTTTTTTAATACGTAACCCATTCTACCCTCGCAAAGTGGCAATGGCGTTTGGTGAGCCCCGATGGGATTTATTCCCGTCTCTTGGTTGAATAAAGGATCGTCCCTGACCTGAACAAACAAAACACACCACCCTCACAGGAGCACATCATCCGTAACATTTCCAATAATGACCGTCATCATAGCAGAGATAAAGGAGCCACTCAAGGTTGATTAATTAATGGTTGGAGGCTGAAATTGATACCATGCGGCCTTGGTAGGACGTAAATGTTATCGATGTTTTACATAGACAGCCACGGTGGCGAGATGTTAACTCCCTCGCCTGGTATGCAGGTGGTCGTGGGTTCACCCCGACCCTGACGCCTGCTGTATATTTGGAGTTTGCGTGTCTCTCTCTCTTATCATCTTCACGGTGTCTTGGAGATGTTTACGACCTCGCCTGGTACACAGGAGGTCGTGGGTACGACCCCGACCCTGACGCCTGTTGTATATTTGGAGTTTGCGTGTCTCTCTCTCTCTCTCCCTGTAGTCGCGTGATTTTGTTTGTGTCCGGGTCCTCTGGTTCTTCCTCTCCACATTTAGAATCAACGTCACGCGTTGAGACTATTTGGCTGCTATACATTTGCACGTGATAAGCCACTTCGTTGAGCTATCATTTGTGACCAGGTCTCTTCTAAAAAAGAGCTCCCATCGCTCAGTGGGCCTTGCCTGGTAAAAGAAAAAAAATGGTTTCGTTTAGTATAGTTCAGTTTATGAATAGTTGCCCCTGAGAAAGTATGAAGCAAGAGTCAGAAATGTACGTACAAACTCACTCGGATTAACAAAATACTGAATTACAGTTTACAGGGTGGCACAAAAGTTAGGACACATAGGGTTATTGTATTATCTTAACAAATAGCATAGGGGTTATTTATTCATAATCACCGTTTTTGGGTTAGATCGCGTTATTTATAAATGTGTCGTAACCCTCCACCACCCGACACGGCCAATCAGCAAAAAAGTGTCACGTTGACAAAAGACAAAATAGTTCACTGCTTTAGCCCACCGGTGTGTTGAAGCGTGAAACCACAACATTTACAATTTTTGAGTACGACGTTTCGCTGGTAATTGCATCCAGCATCATCGGGCAATTCAATTTGTCGGGTGGTGGAGGGTTACGACACATTTATAAATAACGCGATCTAAACCCAAAAACGTTGATTATGAATAATATTGGTCGCGAAAGCCTACGTGTTAAGCATAGGGGTTATTTAATTAATTTAAACAAATGCTCAAACTGATTTCCGGTATTAACATTCATGCACGACTTCTCTTTTGAAATGAATGAAAAACTTTTTTTTTAATTACAGCTGCCTTATTTAGCGCACATAATAAACGAATTGCAGTCGTTCGTCTTTCGTCAATTTTCTCACAATTTTTAAGTGCCATCTGGAAAGAAGGAATATTTTTTTTATATTAATAACAATAGATGCAGTATTAACTTAAGAAATCAACAATTTCAATGTTTCAATGCCATGTTACAATAACCATGCGTGTCCTCACTTTGGGGCCACCCTGCATGTCAAAAGTTTGCCGACACTTTGCATTCTGGGTACCCGTGATGCTGCGGGGTATCTGACTAAATCTTGATTTGAAGTTTTCGTGACTGCAGGAATCCACGCTCTTTGCTTCTTTCGGTAAAGTCACGTAGGTAGAAAATAAAATAAATCACGACGTTTCGGGCGCAACACAAGCGTCCGTCACCAGGTGAGAAAGCGTATGCTTGTGTTGCGCCCGAAACGTCGTGATTTATTTTATTTGATACCGATGGTGGAATCTCGACGTTTGGATCGGTGCCTGCCTGTCGGCGAAAACAACGACTTGCCACAAAGTGGTACTCGATTTACGTGCCATGGAGGAGGGATGATGGGCAGAGTTGGCCTCGGTCAGTCTTGGGCTCTGCCCATTGCACTAGTGGGGCCGGAGACTGCATTACACAACGCATATCTGAAACCTAGTTGCTGTACTGCAAAGTCACGTAGACACTTAACGAATCATATTCTTGGCTCTATCGGTAAAGTCACGTAGAAGGGAAATAATAAAATAATAAAACATAATAAAATAAAATTCTCACGACCTTTCGGCCACAACACTAGTAGCCGTGAGAAGTTATGTTTATTATTTTATTATTTCCCTTCTACGCGACTTTACCGAAACAACCAAGAATATGAATATCTGCAGTCACGAAAGCTTTAAATCGAAACTTAACGAATCGCATATCAACCTACGTTCTATATTTTGTACGCATTGTTATTTTTGCATGGTTTATATATGAAGTGCATATGCAGTGTATGTTGTGTGTATGTAGACGCATATTGTATTAACAAATTACGGTGTAAATGTTAAGTTCTTGCAGTGGTACAGAACTGTTTAGGGTGTCTCGCTGCTGCTGCATGAAGGCCTCTCCGTGCCGGTCTTGGGGGTTGTGTGTCCATACTTGACTGCTACCAGCGGTGTCAAGATCGGCCTCAGTGGAGGAGGCTCGTGAAGGACGCTACTGGGCAGTTGGAGGCAGTTGCCCTCCAACAACAACCGAGGGCGGAGGAGCGACGCTCACAACAACGAGCGGAGCGCCGGGTGGATAAAGCACAGCAAGTTGGTACGGTAGAGGGCACACGTGGTGCATCAGCCAGTCATCTCGGACATCTCAGTCAGTCGACCCGTGGCACCTGCTGGGTCTGCCCCGTGACCTCCTGCCAGCGGGCGTTCGACACTTCACGTGGCCTCAAGGTGCACATGGCCTGGCACAAGCGTCGTGGGGACGTCACCGCCACTTAGTGGCGAATGGCGGTTGTTGTTGTTGTGTCCATACTTCTCCTCGCTGGTCACCGCGGGTTGGCGGAGGAGCACAGCACAGGACTGGTTCAGATATGGACTTCTTTCGCACCGTACGTAACCAACCGTGCTAACCCGAGATGCGAGATATAACTCGTCACTGATGTTAGCCGTGGGCGGGAATCCAACCAGGTTTTGCTGGGTCGATAAGGCGGTACACAAAACCACTGCGCCACCACTCCACCAAAATACATGTGTATAAATAAAATGTAAAAAAAAAAATTGCGAAAACATTGTCAGCAAGTTTGAGATGATTAATATTTTCTCCTTTTGTGTTTACGCCTTTCATTTCTCCAGTGCAACGTTGGAGACATTTTTTATAAAAGTTTTTTTTATTTAGAAACGGCTGCGTTTGTCTCCCCATGGGCGATGTTTACACACTACACCAGGTACTCATTTGAGGCTGGATCGACCTAGGGGAGGCCCAGAACCGGTTCAATTATTTTCCGCAGTGTGAAAAAAACAACACACACACGTAACCGACAATACAATATAAAACATAATCCCCTTCAAAATGTTCTTGCTCTTACAAACACACCGCTTACCCAGACAGACAAAGATAAAGATCCCCCGTATAGCCTTAACAGACTGTAGGGGCAAGTGCTGTTAGCGAGCACCTATGAAGGCCGGAACGGTACACGAGGGGGTGGGTGGTCAGCACCACGCCCGGCCGTCTTTGTCTCCCCAGTGGCGATGTTTACACACCGCACCAGGTACTAATTTAAGGCTGAGTCGACCTAGGGGAGGCCCAGGACCGGTTCAGATAATCGTCACTGGTGTTGGCCGTGAGCGGGAATCGAACCCGGGTCGCCAGGTTCATAGCGCAGCGCAGCGCTAACCGCTACACTTGGCGTTTTACACGATGCGTGTACGAATCGAGACGGTCCACAACCTTCAGGGGAGTGGGCAGACGGTTAAAGTCCACATCCAACAACAGCGCGCTGAATGCAGTGTCGCAAATCATGTGGATGGGTTCAATAAGCGCGCAACTTGGAGGAGTGTCACCCGGCACGCACGAGCCACTGTCACGGATGAAGTCTGGAAGAGCTGCACGGAGTTCAAAATAAGAACTCGCATCGACGCAACGCCTTGTGAAAGAGCCAACGCAGAAGATCCCTGTGGGTTTGATCAGCGCCGAATTATCCCGGTAGCACAAGTAGCTACACGTGTAGTAGCTACACATGTAGTAGCTACACAGGTAGTAGCTACACAGGTAGTAGCTACACAGGTAGTAGCTACACGTGTAGTAGCTACACAGGTAGTAGCTACACATGTAGTAGCTACACAGGTAGTATCTACACAGGTAGTAGCTACACAGGTAGTAGCTACACAGGTAGTAGCTACACAGGTAGTAGTTACATGTGTAGTAGCTACACATGTAGTAGCTACACAGGTAGTAGCTACACAGGTAGTAGCTACAACATGTAGTAGCTACAACATGTAGTAGCTGTGTAGTAGCTACACAGGTAGTAGCTACACAAGTAGTAGCTACACATGTAGTAGCTACACATGTAGTAGCTACATATGCTACGGGCCCCGCACTTTCAAGGGCCCCGCGCTAAATGCTTTCAAGCTATCAATTCCGGTTCAGTGATTCTGCACTTGCTCTATTACTATAGTACTATACCGCCTTCAACTTTTACGAACGACTGGGTGTTTAAGGTTAGCGATCTGTCATATAAGCTGGCTGTATAGCAAATGAAAAAATACAATTATCTTACTATGCAAGTTAAACATTTATGCGTTTTAATATTTACGTGTTTTTATTTATTTATTTAGGGCTCCTTCATAACATCATACTACAGGCCCCGCACTAGCTTAGCCCGGCTCTGGGTTTGACCTTCCACGATGCTCAAAGGGTCCACCCTAAATCGCATCCGCTTGCACAAAGCATGGGCAGCTGATGCGGACACATACGCATGGAACAACAACAACAAACAAACAACAACAACAAATACCCAGTCTGCCACTGCGGTCGTCCGGAACAGAACGGACAACGTAAGAAAACCAAGCCATGTGTTTTTATATTGACAATATATGAGTACCAACACACGACGAACGCTGTTCCACGTATAACCTTTATAATTGCATGAGCGCGCTTGTTATTTTAAACCCCGGGAAGTTCCCGTTGACATGATGTAATTTATATGTGTGTGTGTGTAAAACTAAAAAAGCAGCCTTCCGTCAAGCCGGGCATGTTAGAGCTTGTTTCTGAGTCGCCGTGGATCTGAAGCTGCCAGATACGCACGCGTTCAAAGACGTTGCACCCCCCCCCCTTACCGCAACAGAATCGAGCGAAGCGATTCATTTATTGTAACAGCTTGGACTGGGTGGGGGGGGAGACGATGGGAGAGAATTCCACATTCGAACTAAAAACAATGAAAAAAAACGAAACCGTTTAAAAATTTGTACCAGGTAAGGCCCCACTGAACTATGTAGTTATTTTTCAGAAGCGACCTGGCCACAAATGATAGCTCAACAAAGTGGCTCGTCGTCGTGCAGACATCGCAGTCAATATTTGAAATGCGTGATGGTGATTCTAAATGTGGAGGGAAAAACCGGAGGACACGGAGAAAAAATCCACGCGACCACAGAGAGAGAGAGAGACACGCAAACTCCAAATATACAGCAGGTGCCAGGGTCGGGATCGAACCCAGGAATTCCTGCACACCAGGCGAGGTAGTGAACATCTCACCACGGGGAGAGAGAGAGAGACACGCAAACTCCAACTATACAATAGGTTTAAGGGTCGGGATCGAACCCAGGATCTCTTGCACACCAGGCGAGGTAGTGAACATCTCACCACGGGGAGAGAGAGAAGCGAGGTAGTGAACATCTCACCACGGGGAGAGAGAGAAGCGAGGTAGTGAACATCTCACCACGGGGAGAGAGAGAAGCGAGGTAGTGAACATCTCACCACGGCAGCGTCACATTCAGTGGAGCAATGCGAGCGAAGATGCAGACAGAGAAGTGAAGTGACTCGTTGCACGGTGAGTGTGGTGAGTGAGTGGGTGAGTGTGGTGAGTGAGTGAGCGGGTGAGTGTGGTGAGTGAGCAGGTGAATGTGGTGAGTGAGTGGGTGAGTGTGGTGAGTGAGTGTGGTGAGTGGGTGAGTGGGTGAGTGTGTGGTGAGTGAGTGGGTGAGTGTGGTGAGTGAGTGGGTGAGTGTGGTGAGTGTGGGTGAGTATGGTGAGTGAGTGGGTGAGTGTGGTGAGTGTGGTGAGTGAGTGTGGTGAGTGGGTGAGTGGGTGAGTGGTGGTGGTGAGTGGTGGTGATGTCACACATGTTGTGTTCTCTGTAGACACAGAGGGTGGTGGTGAGTGGTGGTCAGTGGTGAGTGGTGGTGGTGAGTGGTGGTGGTGTCACACGTGTTGTGTTCTCTGTAGACACAGAGGGTGGTGGTGGTGAGTGGTGGTGGTGAGGAGGTAGGGTGGTGGTGAGTGGTGGTGGTGAGGTAGGCGTTGGGGTGAACGTGGCGATGCGTAGGCGGGAGTGACCTTTTGTTGCAACCGACAACGACGGCCACTCTCTCACCAGACAGGGAAAGCCCCCTGCTCTATAAATACCGCGCCCCACACACACATACACACTCTCACTTAAACATACACACATACACACACTCTCACACATACACACACTCTCACACACATTCTCACTCACACATACACACACTCTCACTTAAACATACACACACTCTCACTTACACATACACACACTCTCACACATACACTCTCACTCACACATACACACACTCTCACACTTACACACATACACACACTCTCACTTACACACATACACACACTCTCACTTACACACATACACACACACTCACACACACTCTCACACACACATACACACATACACACACAAAGATCCCCCGTATAGCCTTAACAGACTGTAGGGGCAAGTGCTGTTAGCGAGCACCTATGAAGGCCAGAACGGTACACGAGGGGGTTGGGTGGCCAGCACCACGCCCGACCGCCTTTGTCTCCCCAGTGGCGATGTTTACACACCGCACCAGGTACTCATTTAAGGCTGAGTCGACCTAGGGGAGGCCCAAGACCGGTTCAGATAATCGTTACTGGTGTTAGCCGTGAGCGGGAATCGAACTCGGGTCGCCAGGTTCATAGCGCAGCGCGCTAACCACTACACCACCGCTCCCCACAACACACACACTCACTTACACACATACACACACTCTCACTTACACACATACACACACTCTCACTTACACACATACACACACACTCTCACTTACACACACTCTCACTCACACACACATACACACACTCTCACTTACACACACTCTCACACACACATACACACACTCTCACACATACACACACACTCACTTACACACTCTCACTGAAACATACAAAGATCCCCCGTATAGCCTGAACAGACTGTAGGGGCAAGTGCTGTTAGCGAGCACCTATGAAGGCCGGAACGGTACACGAGGGGGTGGGTGGCCAGCACCACGCCCGACCGCCTTTGTCTCCCTAGTGGCGATGTTTACACACCGCACCAGGTACTCATTTAAGGCTGAGTCGACCTAGGGGAGGCCCAGGACCGGTTCAGATAATCGTCACTGGTGTTAGCCGTGAGCGGGAATCGAACCCGGGTCGCCAGGTTCATAGCGCAGCGCGCTAACCGCTACACTACCGCTCCCCACCACTGAAACATACACAACAACAACAACCGCCATTCGCCACTAAGTGGCGGTGACGTCACCACGACGCTTGTGCCAGGCCAAGTGCACCTTGAGGCCACGTGAAGTGTCGAACGCCCGCTGACAGGAGGTCACGGGGCAGACCCAGGTGCCACGGGTCGACTGACTGAGATGTCCGAGATGACTGGCTGATGCACCACCTGTGCCCTCTACTGTACCAACTCGCTGTGCTTTAGCCACCCGGCGCTCCGCTCGTTGTTGTGAGCGTCGCTCCTCCGCCCTCCGTTGTTGTTGGAGGGCAACTGCCTCCAACTGCCCAGTAGCGTCCTTCACGAGCCTCCTCCACAGAGGCCGATCTTGACACCGCTGGTACCAGTCATCGGCAAGTCCACTCAGCTCCACGTCCTCCTGTACCACATCACTCCATCTCTTCTCCAGCCCGTGCCGCGCCCGTTTAGCCCCCTCGATCCGGCCGAACAAAAGCTGTTTAGGCATGCGGTGGCTGGGCATGCGGGCTACATGACCCAGCCAACGCAACCTTGCCTGCCGGAGAAGCTCACCGATTGGACTGTGACCAGATCTTTCGGAATCTGAGCTTCTCACACAATCCAGCCAGATTAACCCCGGGATGTAACGTAGGTAGGCCCTCCTGAATGTCTGTAACCGGCGCTGATGTTCCATTAGAGGGGTCCACGTTTCGCAAGCATAGATAAGTGAAGGGCATATATGACTGTGGCCGAGAAGACCCGGAGCTTTGTTTGGAGCGACAGGCCAGCTAGCTTCAACATAGCAGCGTTTCGTAGCCGGTAAAACAAAAATGCCGCTCGACTGATTCGGAGCGAGACATCCGCTGCCAAACCGGAGATGATGTCAGGGGAACTCCTTTCACTCCACAACTGCCCCATCACTCCTCGAAAGTTGAGCGAGTGTGGAATGTTTTGATGACACAAAGTACCCAGGTAGGTGCTTTGTTTCGGTGGAACTGATGATTTGACCCGACCCCTACGTGGCAAACTCCATGGAAGTCTCCATCTAGCAGTGGCTGATGAATGTTGGGGGGGGTCCCAGAATCAACCGCTACGGTTTTGGATGGACACACATTTAAAAAATATATAATTTAATTCGTCATTTGACATTCTAAACATGTCAACAAATATACGCTCTATCTTCAATACAAATGTATATTATCCGTGCGTTAGGTGAACTATTACAATCGCAGGATCGTGAGAGATGGTGGCAGCTCTGACGTGCCCTTGGTCCAGCAGTGTATTGAGCAAGGCTAACTTGCAACTGGTGATACACGCATCAGACAATCTGCTTTTACACATTCGGCAGTGGCACACGCCCGGAGGAGAATTTTCAATAACACGCTTAATTAACGCCAAGGCTACACAAGAGCACGCACACATATATAACACTGGTCAACGAAAAAAAACCATTTTTTTCTGGCCTGGACTTTTGCAGCTGTTTTAGACTAATTTCAGGGTGCTGATTCCAAATCTGATCACAGATTTTCTCTATCACATCTCATTTTTATGCTATCGGCATACTCCATTTTCATTGAATTAACCCGAAATTAACTCTGTCACTTATGATTGCAAGTTGTTGCGAGTCAGTGACTGCTTTAGCGTTAAAATATAGTGCTGTATTTTTAGGATAGTGTGTTTATAATATCATTTATGTAGATATCCACATTTATTTATTTTCTTCTACAGTTTTCATTGAAAATGCAATATTTTATATCTCAAAAACCTGACGTAATAGACAAAAACTGATGCCAGATTTGGAATCAGCACCCCAAAATTACCTTAAAACCGTTGGAATACCTTATGCCAGAAAAAGTGTGTTGACCAGTGTAATGTACACATTTTTAAATCCTTTATATTAAGTTCACTTGCTTGCTTGCTTACGACCGTGCAAATCTTTCGGTCGTTTTTTAACCCACTCCCGTGATCCAATCGAGCTGACATTTTGCGTGACAATGTATTTTCGTGAAAAATTGTTTCCAAAATTTTACACTTTTTAAGAAAAAATAAATAATATTTAATTACCAATTGCTTAATGGTGGCAGCCATTCATCTGACCCATAGGTGGCAGCCATCTCAAGCCAGATGACGAGAGGACTCTAGCCGCCACGCATATAAAGGATTTATAGTGAAAAACTTTGTTTTTACGGGTTAATTTTTATATATGTGATGAATGTGATGTGAAGAGGTGGGAATCCCCGACTGTGCTCGCCATGATGATGGTGGTCGTGGGGCGGTGCGTGGGTGGGTGGGCTGAGCGATTTGGTTCGCGCTGAGACTGCGTGGCTGTGACCACGGCCACTAATCTCGGACTGCTGCGACGAGGGCAACTTGCTGGTACTGATCAGAAGCAGCAGCAGCAACAGCAGCAGCCGCTGATTGTGTCACATTGAGGGTATTTTGCCCCTGACATTTAGGAATCGCCCTTTTCGTTTCTGGCTAACCCCAAACCTCCAACGCCAACCCTACGCTTACCGCACCAAAACAAAGATCCCCCCCCCACACACACCCACACACACACACCCGTTCTAGCCCTAATAACACTGTTTGGGGCAAATGCTGTTATCGAGCATCGCCTATATGAAGGCATGGCTGGTGCAGGTGGTTAGCGCACGGGACTTGCAACCCAGAAGGCCGTTGGTTCGATCTCCCACCGCGGCAGTTGAAACAATGGTACAGATTTCTGAAATAAAACTGTTTGGGGGCATAGCCTGTGAAGGCCGGCACGGCACACGAGGGGATTGGGTGGCCAGCACCGCGCCCGGCCGCCTTTGTCTCCCCAGTGGCGATGTTTGTTACGAATCGAACCGGGTACTCGTGCGAGACCGAGCGGACGTAGGGGAGGCCCAAATAATCGTCACCTGGTCTCGTTCGGAATATTTTAGGAGAGAAAAAAAACCACAACACTTTTAAAGGGCTTGCACATCCCGTGTTGTTGGTTTGCCTGTATGGTTTATCTGTCAGGGTCACACTGGTTCCGGACAGAGTTGGGACTGGACGGGCGCGGAGAAGTATGGCTCAAACGAACACCACGACGACATGGCAGGGGGGCCTTCATCCAGCAGTGGATTGGCAAAGAGTGGCCGTACTGTACGTAAACACAATTTTCGTAAATATTCTTACATTGAATATGCCGAATTCAATGAAAGACCAAATAATAATAATTTGATGCGTTAACAAAAACCGCGTAGACATTGTTGATGTAATTGAATGGGCCTCTATGTAAGCCCATGGATGGGTGGCTGTGTGAGTTTATGGGTTTTTGCGTAAATCTGCGAGTTTATATGTAAATATGTAAGTGCTTTGAAGAAGGGACATTGCCCGAAACGTCACCTGTGAAATAATTTTCCTTCCAAGGCCAGTGTCATTGACAATTGCGTTGCGTTATATGTAAATCTACATTGATTGGACTGAATCCATCAACTCACTACACTTGATAACCTGGTTTGATCACAGCTTAGTCTGTTATTCTAATTGATCTCTGTGGAAGTCTATGGGTCTCTGTGTAAGTCTGAGGGTCTTTTGTGTGCCAGTGGGTCTCTGTGTAAGTCTGTGGGTCTCTTCGTGAGTCAGTGGGTCTTTGTGAGTCTGTGGGTCTCTGTGTAAGTCTGTAGGTCTCCGTGTGAGTCAGTGGGTCTCCGTGTGAGTCAGTGGGTCTCCGTGTGAGTCAGTGGGTCTCCGCCTAAGTCTATGGGTCTCTGCGTAAGTCTGTGGGTCTCTGTAAGACTGTGGGTCTCTGTGTAAGTCTGTGGGTCTCTGTGTGAGTCTATGGGTTTCTGTGTAAGTCTGTGGGTCTCTGTGTAAGTCTGTGGGTCTCTGTGTAAGTCTATGGGTATCTGCATAAGTCTGTGGGTCTCTGCGTGAGTCTGTGGGTCTTTGCGTGAGTCTGTGGGTCTCTGCATGAGTCAGTGGGTCTTTGCGTGAGTCTGTGGGTCTCTGTGTGAGTCAGTGGGTCTCCGTGTGAGTCAGTGGGTCTCCGTGTGAGTCTTTGGGTTTCTAAGTCTGTGGGTCTCTGCGTAAGTCTTTGGGTCTCTGCGTAAGTCTGTGGGTCTCTGTGTCTCTGCGTAAGTCTGTGGGTCTCTGCGTCTCTGTGTCTCTGCGTAAGTCTCTGCGTCTCTGTGTCTTTGCGTAAGTCCATGTTAACTGGGCAGAGACCCTCAATTAGCCACAATCGAGAACCCGGTTTCTCCACGGTCGGGTCGCCCACCCACCACACCATCGCCCCGCATGTGACAACCGCACCACGGCAGGAGACATCACCGCACCACGGCAGGAGACATCACCGCACCACGGCAGGAGACATCACCGCACCACGGCAGGAGACATCACCGCACCACGGCAGGAGACATCACCGCACCACGGCAGGAGACATCACCGCACCACGGCAGGAGACATCACCGCACCACGGCAGGAGACATCACCGCACCACGGCAGGAGACATCACCGCACCACGGCAGGAGACATCACCGCACCACGGAAGGAGACATCACCGCACCACGGCAAAAGACATCACCGCACCACGGCAGGAGACATCACCGCACCACGGCAGGAGACATCACCGCAGCCCAAAGACCACAGATTGGCGTCGTCAACCTGTGCCACCAGAGCCGCAGGATGACGACCCCCTGGTCAATGCCAACGGGGTCGACGCAATTTTCAGAATCATAATCAGAATCTTCATTTTTTTCTGCAGAAATCTCCGTTGGGCTATGAAGCTCTTTCTTTCAGATTTGTCCAGTCAGGGGGCGGATCGGAAAGTTACAACTTCTGAGGTTTTTTTTTGGGTTAGGTCGCTTAAATATAAAAGTGTCGTTAAACACGCCAGCACCCGACACGGCCAATTAGTAAGGTTTGTCACGTAAACAGAACGTGCCAATTTGTTACGGGTACAGCACACCGCTTGTGTGTTGGAGAGTAAACCCACAACGTTTACAATTCGAGTACAGTGTTTCTCCAGTAATTACAACTAGCATCATCAGGCGACTGCCAGATTTGTTGAAACATCCTCCTGCTTCGTTCTCAAATAGAGGGATAGATGTGATGTCGTCACTTGTGAGCCGATCAGGTATGAAGGCTGGTGGCGGTTTAACGGCACTTTTCTAAATATGCGATATAACCCAAAAAAAAACCTCTATTATGGATATTATTGGTCGCGAAAGCCTACGTGTTAACAAAATTACAACAGTTTACACACGTAGCAGCAGGCTTTTGCGACCAATATTATGCATAATAAAGGTTTTCGGGTTGGATCGCGTAAGTATAAAGTGTCGTAAACCTCCACCACCCGACACAGCCAGTAAGGGTTGTCACGTAAACAGCGCGCCATTTAGTTACTAAATCAGCTCACCGGTGTGTTGGAGAGAATTTGGACTTACTTAACTGGCTTTGCCGGGTAGTGGAGGGTTTGACACATTTATACTAACCCAAAAAGCTTTATTAGAAAAGTTACAACTGCTTTATTTTTGTAAGATGCAGTGCTGCGCCTATGCGCGGTTTAAAAATTCCAACCACTTCCACTCTTTTAGATTTAAAGCTTTCGTGACTGCAGGGATTCATCTTCTTGGTTCTATAAAATTATAAAAATAAAACATTATTTTATTACTTCCCTTCTACGTGACTTTACCGAAAGAACCAAGAAGATCACTCCCACTCTCTCCAAAACCTCCACCTTTTGCTGAGCCTAGCTCCAAAAACCAACACCAACCAACCAACACCACCACCACCATCGTCCCGTAATCCCCTGCTCACAGAAAGAGCGTGCGATACCAGCCGAAGGCAAACCCCGGCAGCCGCAAGTGTGGGTGTCTTTATCTCTCGGCCGAATTTTTACCCCCCCCTGCCCGCCCTCTCCCCCTCTCAGCACTGAAATATCCACCGCAAAACCAGAGACCAACATCGCCACCCCCACCCCCCTCTGAGCCCCCCCCCCCCACCTCCTCCTGGGCTTTTTTGTTGTTGCTGCTACTGCTGCTGTTGTTGCCCTTTCAGTTGAATGTTGAAAATAGAAAAAAAAAGTTTTTTTTTTGGCTCGATTGCGCTTTGAGTCAGCGACTGTTGTTGTTGTTGTTGTTGCTGCTGCTGTTGCTGTTGTTGCTGTTGCTGTTGTTGTTGTTGCTGCTGCTATGCGCGTTGAACTTCGTACGCACCGTACGTACGTGGCCAACTGTGCCAATCGGAGGGTGTCTTTCTTAATCGAGATTCGTAAACGTTGCGGTTAGTTTTAACGGCAGGGTCGGTAAACACAACGTCTGGGTGAAAGGTGGGCCTAGGTTTTGGCCAATCTTGCCCATCGAACTCAACAAAGTTAAGTTAACATTTTTGAAATCGATTAGTCGTACAGCACCACGCGCTTCGTTAACAAATTGATAATTTCCTGCAATTTGTTCATGGACCCTCACCCCACACAGTGTTTACGAAGAGCTCTATAGCCACTACCACTGGGCACACGGTGGGAGGGGGTGGAGGGGTGGGCGTTCGGTGAGCAATGAACGTGAAGGTGAGCAGATGCTGGCTCAGAGGATTCATGATGGACGTGTGAGCGAGGCAATACTCTGGTGGCCACGGAGATCCAGTGAAGATTCTCCAGAATCCGGCGAAATTTTGAAATTGTGATCTGGGGTATGGAGACCTAACGGATTTATTTATTTTCATTTATTTTCTCTGCGATTATTTTTTCTTACGTGCAATTTTTTTCTCGTTATTATTCATTTTAAATTTTGCTTAGCAGCGGGTTTTTAATATGGAACCTTTATTGGCAGTATTAAAATATAACAATAGGTTTTACCCTTGCTGGCAATAACACAGGTGCCAAGATGTTAAAACACCATGCTCTGAAAATATATGACAATGCATATATTATCAGAGCATGTTGTTCGTTTGCATGTTCACCACAAGCACATGTGGTTAATGCAGACAGGATTCACTGAATAAGGATTCTGTCTGGTGTTTAAACATTTTGATACAACTGTTTTATTGCCAGAAAGGGTACAACCTATTGTTATGTTATAACGGAATTTTTTATTTTTTAATATGGAACCGGATAATTGATGTGCAGCGCTGTGGGATGCAATTGCATGAATGACTTTCGATTTAAAGCTTTCGTGACTGCAGGGATTCATCTTCTTGGTTCTTTCGGTAAAGTCACGTAGAAGGGAAATAATAAAATAATACAATTTTACCCGTAAAAACAAAGTTTTTCACTCTAAATCCTTTATATGCGTGGCGGCTAGAGTCCTCTCGTCCTCTGGCTTGAGATGGCTGCCACCTATGGGTCAGATGATTGTCTGCCAGCATTAAGCAATTGGTAATTAAATATTTTATAAAAATTCCCTAAACAGTGTAAAATTTTGGAGAACATTTTTCACGAAAATTAATTGTCTCGCACAACGAGTCTGTGTGGAAAATGTCAGCCCGATTGGATCACGGGAAGTGGGTTAAAAAACGACCGAAAGATTTGCACGGTCGTAAGCAAGCAAACAAGCGAACTTAATATAAAGGATTTAAAAAGAATACATAATAAAATACAATTATTATGTGTTAATGTTTAAATTTTATTATTTCCCTTCTACGTGACATTACCGAAAGAACCAAGAAGATGCGTGAATGCCACTATATAAAATTCAATTATTATTTTAATTCGGTATTTCAGTGACCACAATGGGTTTAAGTGACCCCTTTACTGGTGGCCACTCATTTCATCGGAATAAAAAAAACAATCGACTCAAGGGTGGCCGATTGGCTGAGAGGTCAGAGTTGCTAAGCCGGTCTCTGAGATGATGGTCCCAGCTTAGGCCACCAATGACTTCACAACAACAACAACCACCCCACTGAAATGTATTTTGCACTTTATTTGCATCAATTCCAGTACCGAGAATGAAAACTGTTGGTTTCTGCTCACGTGACATTTCCCTGTGCAGCAGGGCATGTGGGTAAGTGCTGCCCCCTAGTGTGTATACAAGTGGCCATGTGTGATCTCAGAAGCAGTTCTGTGAGATCTCCTTCCACGGACCGTTCTGCGAGCGGTTCGAATAATGGGCTCTCCGTCTTGTGACACGACGCGGATGAGTAGAAGCCGGTGAAAACCAGAAGTGGAAGAACAATATTCGACTCTTGAATTGAATCGCGACAATTCATCGAGTGTGGTTAGGCGTCATCATCCCCATTCCGGAATCGGCCTTTTACATCCACCATCGGGAACGTAAAACCAAACTGGTCTCTCATATTGCTAGAACACACAGAGGAGCAAATCCCATCGTCTGCTGCTGCTGGCGGATGGATTCCGTCGACACACTCACTGCACCCTCCGCTTGTGTACGTACGGTGCGAAAGAAGTTCAACATAAATAGACTCATAGTCACTCACCCACTCACAGTCACTCACCCACACACTCACCCACTCACTCACCTCACCGAACCCTCCGATGAGCACGCTTGGGTACGTACGGTGCGAAATAGGTTCAACATAAATAGACTCATAGTCACTCACCCACTCACAGTCACTCACCCACACACTCACCGCACCTTCCGGTTAGCACGGTTGACTACGTACGGTGCGAAAGAAGTTAAACATACATAGACTCATAGTCACTCACCCACTCAGTCACTCACCCACACACTCACCGCACCTTCCGATAGCACGGTTGGCTACGTACGATGCGAATGAAGTTCAATATACCTACGCACAAAGCACACGCAGCTGCTGCTGATCCACACAGCCCGCAAATAGTTCACACTTCTCCGTAGCGGTACTCTTGTTCATTCCAGTTTTATTTAAACGTTTTTATTTATTTAAAAAAAACCCGAAGACATTATTCGGTTTTGTCGGCTTTGCCGATCTCCCCCCTTAACCTCCCGATCAGCTTGCCTTCCCCCCCCACCGCCCCCCTCCCGTCCCCCTCGTTAATTGCCGTCGCAATTCTATTTACAATCGGCGAAGAACTCGTTAGCAAATGCTTAAGACGCCAACTAAGAACAACGGCAGATGCGATAAAGACAGCAGCAGCAGCAATAGTAATCACGACAACAATAATAATATATACAGTGACAAGAATGTCGACGGAATTGTCGGCACGAATTATTAACCATTGAAGTAAACGCGTTTTTTTTTTTATCATCAAACCCCGCCAAATGCTGCCTGGGGTTACGTTCTGGGGAGGCAAGTCGGGGCCTACAAGTGTCGGTGCCAACGGCGGAATGGTGCGACGTGATTTTAATCACCTTCCCAGCCGCGGCAAACGTCGACGTGGAGAGAGGGGTCATTCGAGCCGGTGTGTGGTTAATGCCACAGCGACCCAGCCATCTCTACAAAATGATTTAATTTGTACATGCATTCACCAAACACCTAGTTGCTTGCGGGAGAGTCAACTCAAGCCAACTCGAGCCCACTGGATTTGCCAGATTTCTAAAATTCAAGTTGAAAGGCAACCCGGGGTGATTTAAAACGCACGCAAAAAAGGTGTCGCCTCCATGATTTTTCCGGTGACTTGAATTATCGTGCGAGTTGGGCAGAGGTGGTTCCCAGAAATGCTTACGGGTAGTGACCGCATTGCTCACGATGTTAAATGTTAAAAATCAAACGTTCCCACCACCCACAACAATGTTTGATTGTCACAAGTTTGGCGACGAATTTCCCCTGCGCACGGATATTCTGACGGAGGGAATTGGGGCGCGGCTGCACGGCGAGACCGGCACGGAAAGTTCGAGCTCTTGGCCCAGCTCACGGCCCAACTCTTGACCCAATTCACAGCCAAACTCTCGGCCCAACTTAGGGCCCAACTCAACTCTCGAATGATCCATTGCCGAGCTCCCATCCGGGGTTAGGCCTCGTGGCTCTTTCTCACATTTCGCTTGCGTCGCAGCGTTTTCCGCGCCAATCGTCCAACCCGGAATTTCGCGCGTGGACGAATGTGACATTGCAATTTACGTTTCGTCGGAATTCAAAACATTGGAAATGCACTGCAAAAGAGTAACATTATAACAAGGGTACCATTTCACACGCAAGGAAAAACACAGTGAGCATTTGTACATACTCGCGCGCGCACGCACGCAGACACACACACAAATAAAATGCATCGTTACCTTTGACAAGATGTTCTCACCCGTCAAGGTTTATGGGCGACGTTAGGTGGGGGCAACTGTTAACAGTTGTTTGCAACAATTATTACGCTCATGTTGACATTGGCCGAGTGGCACAGGGCTCAGAGAGCTCGCGGTCGGGAAGTCGGACGTTCGAATCCTGGTTGAGGTCCGGCTCGACCCACCATCCCGCCGTGGTTGGTAAAACGAGTGGTACCAAATTTCGATTTAAAGCTTTCGTGACTGCAGGGATTCATCTTCTTGGTTCTTTCGGTAAAGTCACAGACCTGTTCTTCACCTGAGGACGGCTGCTTGCGTTGTGGCCGAAACGTCGTGAGAATTATTTTATTATGTTTTATTTTTATTATTTTATGATTTCCCTTCTACGTGACTTTACCGAAAGAACCAAGAAGACGAGTGGTACCACTTTGTGATTGTGCTAGGATAGACTAGCCTCCGGCATACCACTGTGGAATTTCCAACATTGGTTCAGGGCTACAAATGGACACGAGCGCTGATGCAACACTCGTTTGTTCGAGAAATGTTGAGCGATGTTTTAGGGAATGAGCTCTTCTGTGACCTGTGCTTTTGGTATGGAAAACTACGTGGGGAAATCAAACGAGACCCATACGACTGCTCTTCAAGACAAGTGTTAAATTAATGTTGGGTTATCGTACAAGCGTTTAAATACGGGTATTACTCTTACGTTTTTCTGCAACATAATCGCGTTCTACCTTTATCGAAAGACCGAGTATTCGATGCATACGGCAGCCTGCGACGTCTCGCGTAGACCTTAGCTCAAGGGCGCGGTTGGGCCACGGGCCGAGAGGCAAGGACTCAGCAGCGGTGGCCCACGGTAGCCAAACGTGGCCTTCCTGAACGGTTCAAAGATCGTGCTAAAAGAGGCGGCTCCCGGTGGCAAGTTCGGAGCGTTCAGCTGGCACTGCCGATATTCTGGGTTCATCCCAAGTTCTCAGGCGTAGCGAGTTGACGGACTGAGCCCCAGTCACCAATGGCTGCACATGATTAAAAAAAACCGTAACAATGAATTTGGTTTTGCACTTAGTTTGGCTAACTTCCAGCTGTGAGAATTAAACAAAGTATTGGTTCGACTGTCACCCGATGGACAATACTCTCAGAGGCCGCTTGAAAGGGACCTCAGTGGTAGCTCCGTGTTATCCGTTTCCACGGGCCGTTCTCCCACACGAGGGTGACCACTGGCTCCGCGAGAGACCTCAACGTATTCTACGTCTCGCGACGCGACACCGGATAGCACACCGTCGGGATAACACCGCGGGGGAAAAAGACGCAACAAAAACAATACGAATAAAAAAAACAACTCGCTGCACTCGAACAAAAACGGCCGACGGACGCGCGGCGAATTTTGCAGCAGACGCGCGAGCACAGCGTCATCTACAGGAGCGCTCGGTACAAAGCGGACGTTCGTAAAACCATTACGGTGGCCCGCGACCCACCTTCGCTCGAGGCGCGACGTAGCTCAGCGTTCTTCACTCATTATCAGAAGGGGGGGGGGAGGGAGGCGGCTCACTTTCGCCGATAAGACATCATCGGTGTGAGGGCCGCGACACGTTTAAAACCATTTGGGGCTTGACAGCACGATGATGATGGGGGAGGGGGTGGGGGTGTTTTCACACCGACAGAACCCAACGTGACCTAACGGCCCACTGAAGCCTCGCTTGAGTGACGACCTCGCGGGAGGAGTTGAATTTGATGCCGTGGTCATTAGCGCGCGGCGCTACGAACCCGCCGCCGCGGGCTGAGTTACATTCCCAGCCAGGGCCGACAAAGGTAGCGAGCGGTATATACGAACCGGTCCTCGGGTGCCCCCCTTCACCAACCGGCAGTAACCAGTATGGTGAAGTATGGTCAAGCAACCCCACCCCCCCGCCCCGCCTGATGCGGCGTGGGAAGCCCCTTCACCTGTCAACGGATTGACAAATGGGCTGCAAGTAATTTGAAAAAAATTACTTATGTTGGGCGAGGTGGGACTTTAGAATTTGCGTGAGTAAATGTTACGTGAAACCAGCAGTCAATCGGGCTTCGGGTACGGCAAAAGGGGGCAGAGCCAACGGCTCCCAAATGTGTTTTGTTCCTTTCCCCCCGTAGCAAATTACCCGTGCGACCGATTGCGTCGTACTCGATTTAACTCGTCGACCGACATCGCCGATTCATCACTGGGTCCCGTTGGGTCAAGCCGTGCGGGCGTAAAACGTCAATTGCAGCCGTCGCCCTCCAGCCAGACAAGTTGCCAAGTGGGCAAGATGTGCCAGTTGGGTTACCTGGCCCCGCCAGGCTGGTGGAGGGATACAGAGCTCATGTCGAGACCGCGCTAAGTCCTTTTTTAACGCAGCAAACGCGCCCCCCTGTAAAAAGTGCCACTTTAAGTGGAAAAAAACGTGACGCAAAACCCCCCACAAACAGTTCAATGATCGATAAAGTTTTGGCGACGCACGAGGCACTGCAACGCACAACACGGTGAGATGGCGGGACAAGTAACGGAGGGTACGCCGCTGCGTTACTGCTGCATCATCCCGCGTGCTGTGTCATTGCACCGCTCAGCTCAAGAAAGTAGTTCGTCACCGACCGCCGTAATAACGTCTCGAGGGCAGGCTCTCTAGAGATCTCTCTGGAGATGTTTTCTTCTGCCAGCAGTGTCGTGAGCACGCATTTGCAGGGCTTCACCTTTACCTTCTCTTAACCGAGAAACGAGGGCAAACTTTGCCGCACGGCGACTACTTAGGCCTGCCGCAGGTGCCTTACGATGTCTGCCGCTCAACGTCTTTGGGTGGTCCTTGGCCTCAGGTCGCCACCGTTCCGATGAAGAATCGTCACCAGAAACATCTCACCTTGCTCAACGGGTTATTCCCCGAGAAGGCGGTGGTAATTAAGGACAGTTCCGTGATTTCGGACGTACGTTTCGGACACTTTAAAGATGCGGGGCAATCATTAGTGTAATCACGTAGTGGCTTTTTTACACGGCCAAAGTGTGCGTCACCCAATCAGGCCTGAGACTAATTGCCTGTCCCCCCCTTTTCCTGATGGGAGTCGTAAAAATTGCGTGGTGCAGGCGGCCGGGTCCGGACCAACAAACCCTCTCACCCACGCCGAGACGCCGGTGCATTCCGCTTCGTGTCTGCGCGTCAAATCAGTGACATTCAATAAATAAGCCGTACTTTCTAATATCGGTCGACAATAAACCGTCAAAATTACCCCCGCGCGTGTTTTCCTCGGACGGTTTTGCCCGAGGATGCTGGGGGTGGCGAGTATTCTCGGTAAGCGTTTGCTCGCTTGCTGGGCAATGCCTTCCTCAAGCTGCGCATGGGGAGGACTGCAAGTCAAGCATGCGCAAGATTAAATAAAGATCGATGGCAACCCTACAAAAAAATTATCAAATGGTTCCAACTTTGTCGATAGACAGCCAGGCCTATTTTATCGTCTAGGCCAACAAGTCGTTCTCAATATTTCTGCAAATAATTTGCGCGGACCAACGTGCACCAATGACATATTGTTCATGTCTGCAACAGTTCAGCAGAGTGCATCCCACGGCCTTGCAGACCACCAGGGGTCCACGCACTATAGCTTGTATACCAACGTTGTTGGTCTGAGGCTTTGCTACGGAAATAATTTTAAGCCCATGGTCACATACCTTGAGTGAGTGCCACTGTAGCGTCCTCCATTGACATGGCTGGGTGATGCTTGCCATACTTTTTAAGGCAATTTAATGATGCGCGGTGCATTGTGACAGCCACGACTACAGCTACATCATGGTGCATTGTGGGAGATGGCACTACAGCGACATCATGGAGCACTGTGGCAGCTGCCGCTACAGCTACATCAGGATGCATTGTGGGAGATGGCACTGCAGCTGTATCATGGTGCGTTGTGCATTTGTGGGAACCAGCCACATCATGCCGATGGTGGTTGGTGCACGGTCGGGAAAATAACCTGTGGTGACGACACGCGATCAGGGAGATGGTTGGGCCGGAATTTAGAAAGTCAGTGGACGGATTCTTTCTATTTTTATTTACAGGCTTACAAACCGTCGCACTGCCCTGGATCGAAATCCCTTTCGCTAACAAAAAGTAATTACGCCATTGGAACCTCATTTGCCAGTAAAAAATATAATTGGTTTTTTATCCTTCTATCTGGCAACAAAACTGACACCTTTTTTACAAGGAGTCATGTTTACATAGACCACAATACCTGCAGTCATAATGCGCCTTTTGGCGTCATCTGGTCCAACCCATGTGAGACTAGGCTCTAAGGAAAGCTGTCTCGGGTGTGGACCAACCAACTTCAAGGACAGTGCACATTATCAGAGTTATGTTTTTTGTTTGCATTATGACTGCAGGTAGTGGTCTATGTAAACATGACTCCTTGTAAAAAAGGTGTCAGTTTTGTTGCCAGATAGAAGGGTAAAAAAACAAATATCAAAAAGTAATTAGTCGCCAACCCTCGTCGTTATTTTCGTTTGGGTCGCCTCCTACAACCCGACGCTCACCTCACTCCCCGCGGTCGCGCTCGACCGCGACAGGGCGCGCGTGCGGGGAGCCTTCCGAACTCCGCAGGGTTCGGCAACGTTTCATCGCGACACCGGCGTGAAGGCGGAGCCGGCCATTGAGAGAGTGGTGTGGGCGGGGCTGGGCGAGCGGCCGGGGTCGGTGTCCGGGGAGAGGGCGGCCAATGAGAGGGGAGCGTGAGCGGGACTGGGGGCGGGGCTGGGGGTGTCCACGTGTGGGGACGTGGCCGGGGACGGGCGGCAATCGCTGCTGCTGCAGGGCGACAGGCTGGAGGAAGAACAGAGGCAAAGCGATGAGCGCGAGCGACGCGCGATCACCCTCCCTCACCTCGCGACACGGTTCAGGACACACGGCGGTTCATAATGCACGGTGATTTGACGGTACAGCGTTTCATGCGAGACGCACGTTACGAAAATCGCGCGATGAACACGAATTCACGACCGCACGTGATTCATGGCGCACGAAACACGACGCGATAACCGATACACGTCATAGGTGGTACTAAGAGAACCTGCCCCTGCAGTTAACAAAGGCTACAAGAAGGACCCGTGTGTGTGTGTGTGAGCGTGCAAGTGAACTCTGACCTCTGGTTGAGCATGCTCGATGTGAAGTTGAACTCCAAGTCGCCGGTACCAAGAAAAAGGCGCTTGGAGGTGTGGTCCACTTCAAAGTCGGCTGTGGAACAACACACAGGTGCACGGAACAGCTCACAGGTGCGCGGAACAATGCACATGTGCGTGGAACAGCTCACAGGTGCGAGGAACAATGTGCGTGGAACAGCTCACAGGTGCGTGGAACAGCTCACAGGGTGCACGGAGCAACTCACAGAGTGCACGGAACAACTCACAGGGTGCACGGAACAACTCACAGGGTGCACGGAACAACTCACAGGGTGCACGGTACAACTCACAGGGTGCACAGAACAACTCACAGGGTGCATGGTACAACTCACAGGGTGCACGGAACAACTCACAGAGTGCACGGAACAACTCACAGGTTGCACGGAACAACTCACAGGTGCACGGAGCAACGCACAGAGTGCACGGAACAACTCACAGGGTGCACGGAACAACTCACAGGGTGCACGGAACAACTCACAGGGTGCACGGAACAACTCACAAGGTGCACGGAACAACTCACAGGTGCGCGGAACAACTCACAGGGTGCACGGAACAACTCACAAGTGCGCGGAACAACTCACAGGGTGCACGGAACAACGCACAGGGTGCACGGAACAACTCACAGAGTGCACGGAACAACTCACAGAGTGCACGGAACAACTCACAGGGTGCACGGTACAACCCAGCATCCTCCACCATCCACACTATGAGAGAAGAGCCCTTAGGCTACAGAGAGCCGATTAAGACTTTCCAGTTGCCGCTCGAAGCCGAACATTTTTTCCCCAACAGACAGCCGGGCGGCGGTGGTTTGTTGTGGTGCACGTGGCCGCCTGCGATCCAGCGCAGATGTTGTTGTGAAACTCCCTGTGGGCATCGAGGGGGCGTGTCGCCAGAAGGCAGTACAGCATGTGGCCTAATCGCCATCCGCTCCCATTTGTAAGGGGATAGAGTGGCTTGCACCCTGGCGCGAGTCGTGGGGTTTTTTTCCGGGTGCTCCGATTTTCTCACACACTTGTACAATAAACACGACTCGTCGTTAATCGGCTGAAAACATCTTGAAATAAAAAAAAACCCCAACGCAGGATCCGCGTGAACACGAGTCATACGACTCAAGTGTGGCTTTCCTGAATATCTAAGCAAGTAATTTGAAAAAGTAAATTAATAGAAGCCAAGCAGTTAAATAAGAAGCATGCTGCATACTGTCACCGTCTCTCCGTATCTCACCGCACTTCTGCATTTCTCCGTTTGTGCGCACTCCTGGCACCTCTCCGACTCCTCGTTTCTTGTTTTCTGTGCCCGAATGCTTTTGTCGACATCTTTCCTCTCTCTCTCTCTCCGTGTCTCTGGGCCTCTATTCTCTGTATTTGAATGCTCAATGCCCTCCCGTGTCGCTCCGTGTCCACCTCACTGTTTAAACGTCTCTCGCGGCGTCTCTTGTGTCTAATCGCTCCACGTCTCTCTACGTGCGCTGCCTCCTTAACTCTGTGTCATCCTTGTATTTCTCTCCGCGTTTTTCTGTCGACAGGAGGCACTGCGTCATGCGCTTTTCAGATGCACTTCTGCGGCCATCTGGAACGCTCTTCCTTCCGAAATGAAGGAAACCGCTTGAGCTATGCACTTTTAAATCTAGATTGAAAACTCATTTCTTCAGAACTGCTTTTTGTGTTTAGTTTGTTGTCCTCCGATTAGCACGGTTGGCTACGTACGGTGCGAAAGAAGTTCAACATGCCTACATACATACATAGATGACAACAGCATGCCATGTGTGGAAGTACTCAACGGGGCTCACCTTTCCTCTTGAGCGATCCGAGGGTGCTGGGGCGAATGTGGCTGATGGGACTTGCACTTCGTTTTCTGTTAAGAAACGAATAAGGCGCACACACACGCACGAGCGCAAGACCGCACGCACGCACTAGTAAGGCGTTTTATCGATTGCAGCGATAGAATGAGCTGAACCCCTCAAAACCAAGATGAAAACTCGCAACACAAACCCCTGAGTCATGGTAAACAAAGGCGTAGGTAGCAGAGGAATAAACTCGTCCTTTTGCATCGTGGGCTCAGGGTGGAGCAGTGGTGCAGCGGCCAGTGCGCTGAGCTATGAACCCGGCACACATCAGTTCGATTCCCGGCCATGGCTAACACCAGTGGCGAGTTATACCCAAACCCGTCCATGGCGCCTCCGTCCATTTTGACTAATCCGTACTGACCAGCGTGGTGCAGTATGGTCTAATAGAGCAAGACGATTAATTAACTGAGAAAAATTTGAACTGGACACTTTTTGTTATGGCACTATTACTCTGGTCCATTTAAATATGACGGCCACCCTGACTTCCTGCATCCCGAAAGCGAAAAACTCCCTAAGAACCAAGCACAAAGTGACGAGGCCGATGATCAGATGACCTCACCAAGCCCCGTCCATCACCTCCCGTACAGCGTCACACGTGGGAGCAGAGGCGAGACCTTTTTTGCCCCCACTCTCTTTTCATGTGACGCGATTAGTCGAGCAATCAAACACACTAATTTGGCAGTCATCGATTATCTAAACATTCAGGTATCCCAGGTCTGCAAACAACTGGCCCTCGACCTACAAGCGCGGAAAGGCAGATTGATGGGGGAAAAAAAAAGGGGTGGCTAATGAATGACGTACGTATGTATGTACGTTGAACTTCTGTCGCACCGTACGTAGCCAACCGTGCTAATCGGAGGTGCGATGAAATGAATCGTGGCCATGAAGGAGGGTGAGGCGAGGAGGAGTGGCGTTGGCTGCTTACGTGGTGAAGCGGCGAGGACTCGGAGCCCTGCTGGGGCTGACGGGCGCTTGCAGTGACGGCGAGTACAGTTGCTGGGAACACAGGCAGCGGGCGCTTTGCTCAGACGACACCCGCGACCATCACAAATGTTTCAAACACCCCAGTCAAAGTTCTCCGACACCCGCGCTCAACGTTGACGTTTAACGCTTTCACACTCAGCCATAACGAGTTGTCTATGCCGTTCGCCTGTAACGGGGCTTGTCTATAGCCGTACGTCTGTAAAGAAGATTCAATTCATTCTTCACCTCGGGACGGCTGCTTGCGTTGTGGCCGAAACGTCGTGAGAATTATTTTATTATGTTTTCTTTTTATTATTTTATTACTTCCCTTCTACGTGACTTTACCGAAAGAACCAAGAAGATGAATCCCTGCAGTCACGAAAGCTTTAAATCGAAATTCAACGTGTAACGTGAACCTGCGTTGCTATTAGGGGACTTAACCTGTTTAAAAATTGGCCGAATTGGTCAAAGAGTTGCCGAAATCGCAGAGATCAAAATTCAGAGCAAAAAGGATTTATTTTATTTTATATTTGCCAAACATTTTGGCCGGAGAGATAACCCCGTTGGCTTCCATACTGCGAATGAAATACTTCCACGACAAAACGCAGGTTGAAAAGTGTAACATCACCCTTGCATGTATGCACGGTTTTTTACAAATTGTTTTGGTGTAGACTTAATTATAAAATCGATTCATCGCTCAGCACTAACGTGATTTGGAATGCTTCGTTATAGTTTTCTGCAATTCATTTATGTTCTTTGAGCAATTTGTAAATCTATATATTATTTATATTAATTTATAACTTGCTTAACTTTTCTCTATCTTGCTCTGATACCGTTTTTTGTTGTATTTTTGTTGTTGATGTAACTTGCTGACCCATCCCTACTGGACACCTGTGATTAGCACGGTTGGCTACGTACGGTGCGAAAGAAGTTCAACATACACACATATGTACGTCGGTGAAAACGAGCATTGTAAAGCTCATCAGAGTCCTCCAGTCTAAATAAAGATTCTGATTTGCAGGCCCCACAGTGTTTAGGTACGACTCTAGCCGCAAACACTCGGTTTACCCAGTAGGCGTTCGGTTAGCAATGAACGTGAACGTGGTCGAACGGCTCAGAGGAGCCATACTGGCTGTGTGAGATATGATAATCTGGTACCACGAAAGATCATGGGTTTGAATCCGGGTTTTGGTGGCTCGTGATTAAACCAGGCTGTCAGGAGTTTTGAGTCTACAGTCTCAGCCCAGTCACCAATGACCGCACAATAAACCGTGACCACTTGATGTGAGACCTACGCTTCATTTGCCAAAGCAAGATTTTCTCCCAATAGGTGTAGATTTTAATTCATCACCCACGGCCTCACCTTGCCAATGCCACGGGTGGGTGACGGAGATGGCGATAGCGGGAAAAAGTCCGACCTGCGCTGGGTGATGGTTTTTTCCAGCTCGGGCAACGCTTCACTCTGAGCGGCAAAACACACGGGGCAATACGCTCAGCCACTCCCGAGCGATTTACCAAGTGACGCTGTGATCTCCCCACTATTGAGACGCTCCAGAAAGTTAAGACGCACATCCAAAACATATGCACCGTGTCAATAAAGTAACACAAGTCTGGTGACACACAGACACACACCGCACCCCCACCTCAAGTTTTGTTTTGAATATGGCGTGAAAAAAGTTTGCCTTCTAAAACAAAGAATATAACCTCTGCACAGTGGTTACATTATGGTGGCATTGAACAGGACAACCACCGTTTACTGCTAAGCCGGCCGCAAGTAATATCTCCTCATACGCGTGCCGGGTTTTCTCCGGACAATCCCGTTTCCTCCCACATGCCAAACAACCGTTAATGAAATTAGCCAAACTTCCCAACGAAAGACTTTCCTCAAAATAAGTCTTGAGACTTGGCGAGGGCTTGCACTGGCATCTTCTGGTGACCTCGCGGTCACCGACCTGCTTAGCTTTCCCGAGATCTCGCGCGAGTTTGTAGCAATCAGGGTGAGAATTGTTCACGGGAAATTCGTATTTTGTGTTTCCGTTTGCTTTTGTTCCGCACCAGGGAGAGATCTTCGCACGACTGGCTGATGTGCAGGGCGGCCCTGGTCTCCCTCTCATGTGCTGTTTCACGATTTATCAAGTCTGCTCCCTCCTCCTGTTCATGCGCACACGCACGCAAAAAAATCACCGTTAGAGTGGCTCACTCGCCGCTCGAGTATCAGCGGTGCCACTCATCTCTGCATTGCCGGCTCCCAGCTGGCGGTAGAAATATCCTCACCTGTTTAATCTGGTTGACACGACTGCTCATTACTCTGCCAGGTGACGGTGGCGTTGCCTGCAAATGCAAACGACAAACAAAGTGTAAGTCAACAACAACGGTGGAAAAACAAAACAGACTAAGGGGTTGGTTTCGGATTTAGTTTTCTCGTAGACCAGGGGTGGGGAACCTTGTTTCTGCCAAGGGCCATTTGGATATTTATAACATCATTCGCGGGCCATACAAAATTATCAACTTAAAAATTAGCCCGTTATATTTGGTCAAACATTTAATTAACTCACCCCTAATGCGATGGCTGGAACTGCTTCTCTTTGGCGAGGCGTGTGATGTTAGCTGGTATTGATGATGTTGCTACCGCAACTGCTTTTCCAGGTTTGCTCCTAGATTTATTAAATTTTGAGTCCCGCCTGCGGTTGCCTTGGTATGGCCAGACCAAATGATTTCGCGGGCCTTATACGGCCCGCCGGCCTGACATTCCCCACCCATGTCGTAGACTATGAACCCAGCAATTGTAGTTTGATTTCCTGGCATAACGAGTGTACGTGGCAAATGATATCTGTACGATCAAACAACTCTCATGAACGACAAGGTATTTTTTTCTTTAGGCCCAACATTGGATTTTATTTCATATTTTTTTATTTAAATGTCAGAAATGTTTACGACGTTAATTTTTTATGCACCGGTGTGAAGGAGGGGGGCTCTGCCTGTGACGATGGAGACAGTCTAAACACAAGTCTTCACTCGGGGTCTCACCGTTCCCTGTCGGCTCAGGAAGCCGCCGCTGTTTCTCCGGCTCTTTCCGTCGCTCGCCAGAGACAGTGGGCTCCCTTCTCTGCTGCGGAGAGGAGACGCGGGCATGAGCAAATAACAAAAACTGCCGTTCATCACTAAGTGGCGGGGGCGTCGCTTGGTGCACTTTGAGGCCACGGTGGACACGGAGGCCACGTGAAGTGTCGAAGGCCCGCTGGCAAGGAGGTCACGGAACAAACCCCGGTGCCTTGGGTTGACCGAGATGACTGGCAGATGAGCACACACACAAGCACGCCCGTGCTCACACACTGAAGCAAGCAAAATCATCACCATCGCTTGCATTTTTTTTCATTATCAAAACTATAATTGAACAGCCATCAAGTTCATCTTGTTGGACGAGGGCCTCCCAATGTCACGGTGGGTCATGGGGTTGAAGAAGTGGAAGTGGGGGGGGTGCCCTGGCCAATCCATTGCCGTGGCAATGGATTGGGGGGTGGGGGGGTGGAACTAACGTGATCAGATGCATGGCGATGCGGCTGCCCCCAACCACTGCATCACCGCTCCCACGAATTAGACACGTGTTTTTGTTGCTGCTGCTGCTGTTGTTGTTGTTGTATGCGTTACTTGTACCCGCACGTGCCTCGCTTACTCGAGCGAGGCAGCAAAAAAAAAGTAATTCCGTCTTCACTTTCGTGATTTTAACCGGCCTCGTCAATTCCACATTCCTTGCGACTGGGGTCACGTCCACCCACGTCGCCAAACTTTAACATCCCGTGTCTTGCTGGTTCTCGTCCTGGGCACGCTCTTGCAAACTCCACGTTAGCGTACCGGGACCAAGTACGTCTACAAAACGTGTCACGACACAGCGATTAGGTATCGATAACGTTATGGTCTCATCACCGCGCTGTTGGTAAACTCCACGTTAGCATGTCGGGAGCAAGTACATCTCAAATCAAAGAGGTTTTTGTTTTTTTTACCCGATGTTGTTGATCATTGGCGCGCTGTTGTATCGCCTCAATGCAGCCCCGTCCCCGAGGTCGGGATCCCCGGCGTCGCCTGGAGACTCCACCGCCTCCACCTCCATCTCCCCCGGCCGGGACATTCAAGCCGAGCCCGGCCACACTCCCCTACACTAGGCCCCAACACGGGCCTCAAGCCACATTTGCAAATTGAGTGTGAAAAATAAATCTTCTTAAAAAAATGTTTTTATTATTATTATTTTAATAATCTGCGAATTGTTGCAAACGATGTTAAATTCTCGCCGCGGCTGTGCGCAGTCAATCGCTGGGGTGGGCACGATAACCGGAGGATTCCATTTGAATGGGGTTCCACCAAGGCGCCGTTGGGCCGATGCGTGAATTAAAAAACGCGGGGTCGGTTCCGCGACGTTTGTCCAAACGCCAACCCGTAATTCGCGCGGTTCAATTTTTTTATTTGTCCAACAATTGGTGGCAGTAGGTGGGGGGGTAAGTTAAAATCTTACATTTGTTTACCAATACATACGTGACTATAAACTAAACATAGACGCAATGTGTTAATTCACCTTCACAATGAATACATACACGATGAAACCGATCGTATTTGCTTATGATTAATTAAAAATCGAGTGTACATCATTTATCTCCAATAAATACCCCCCCTGGATTGGTGGATGTTCACTTGGACGAGTCCAACTTTCCCGCGCAAATCCGGATCCGCCCACGTGTTCATTCGACTCGGCGCGCCGTGGGTGGATGCCCCGAGACTCCGAATCGACTCCACTTCGAGGCGTTTTGAACGTTGTACAAACGTTGTAAAAACGTTGCGCACGGACGTTGCTTCCCCGGGCCTTCTGGGGCGAGCAAGTTCCCCGCGTTCGGCGTTCGCCGCGCTATGTCGAGAATGGGCATCGCGCCGGAGAGGCAGTGGGTCATGGTTCTACCCGGTACCCGTTTAGTTTTGTTTGTTTTGGTTTTACGCAAAGTGCATTCGTTGCACTTCATTCGCCGTCTCGTTGTGCTGTGATGAAAGGCCATTGCCCGAAACATCGCCCTATTATATTTGCTAGTTAATGCCACACACACGTGTTCAATAGGCGAAACAAGTTTGTCTATTGAATACAAGTCGCATATTACAAATGTTCCCTTTAATGCCACACACTGGTCGGTGTTCGTTATGAATTTGTTGAGGTGCTTTATAATCTCATTGATATCTTTGTGCGCAGATGGCCCTTAAAGTCCAACTGTCAGTGGGAAAGTCATTGCGAGTGCATTGAATTACGTCCACGGCCGCTTTAATTCACCCATTGATTCGGCTCATGAAGAATTGAACTGCGTATCGTCATTTTCAGCTCGCCGGTGTGCTAAAATAGTAACTTAATTGGCACGTTTTGTTTACTTATTGCCTGTGTCGGGTGGTGGTTGGTTAACGACATTTAGATGTACGCGATCTAACCCGACGAAACACAACTTTCATATTCTTTGTTTTTTTCGGTAAAGTCACGTATAAAAATAAAATAATAAATTAAATAATAGCATACGACGTTTCGATTGCAACACAAGCAATCATCATCAGGTATAATGAAATATAATGAAATAGCGACATAGAATATAACCAGAAAACTATAGACAGACATATAAGCAGACATATCACAAAGATACATGTTGCTTATATGTCTGTCTATAGTTTTCTGGTTATATTCTATGTCGCTATTTCATTATATTTCATTATACCTGATATCTGTCTGCTTATATGTCTGTCTATAGTTTTCTGGTTATATTCTATGTCGCTATTTCATTATATTTCATTATACCTGATGATGATTGCTTGTGTTGCAATCGAAACGTCGTATGCTATTATTTAAATTTATTATTTTATTTTTATACGTGACTTTACCGAAAAAAACAGAATAATTCCTGCAGTCACGAAAGCTCCAAAATTAAGATTACAACTTTCATAATGAACCACATTCAGATAAGCCCCTCCCCCCTTAACTTGTATTTAAGGGCTTGTCTCTTGGAATTTTGCCTCACTTGATGCAGTAAATTTAGCTGTGACGGCCCCACCTGATGATGGAGACTTGTGTTGCCATCCGAAACGTCGTGATTTATTATTTTATTTCTATTATTACTTCTTTTAATTTAAAATTTATTTTTACCTACGTGACTTTACCGAAAAAACCTAAGAGTATGAATCCTTGCAGTCACGAAAGCTTCAAATACAGAATTTCATAAGGAATAAAAAGTTGGCCTAGAAAGCCTACGCGTTAAAGTGTACCGGTGACCGATTCGTGCATTCAAAAGGAGACTTCATTTTGTGACTTTGTAGGCGACAATTATCTTACCTACGCCTTGTTTGATCTCCCTGCCTATTGCACCCCATTCCCACGTCCCCCCCAATCCCGCTCAATGCAAGCCACGCGTTCTCTCGCTCTGCTGTATTTCATTCATAGCCCCCCTTTGAACCTGCGCGATTTTAAAAGGCAAAGAGATTCAACACGTAGGCCTTCGCAACCAATTTGGGTTCATCCAAAAAAAAAACTCTAATCCAAAAACCTGTATTATATACTTTGTGTTTAGTTAATTATCGATAGGTCCCGTATCTTGGAAGGTCGCATTTCAAGAATCGCATGGAAACGATGTTCAAGGCGCAGGCCCTGCAATTTCCCGCTCGCGCCACTGTTGGCGGAAGCCTCCTCCCACTAGAGGGAGCTCCCACAGTTACATTTCCCACCACTTCCACGGCTGACCGGCCGTCTTGGAAGAGGTGGGAGATCCCACACTTTTCCCCCACCGCATCCGATCTGCTTGAAACATTGCCCACAATTATTTTATTTTGAAATGGAGTGTAACTTGCTGGCCTGCTCCTGCTTCGTTTATCTGCTAACACGAGCTTCGATTGTCCCATGGGATTCCTCCGACAATCTAAATGACGATTCTGATTCTGGAATCGAACACGCGCTCTAAAGTCCAGTGTGTTAACCATTGCACCACGGCACAGCATGATGTAAGCAATGCAAATAAATAATTATTATTCTTTGGTTCTTTCGGTAAAGTCACGTATAAAGATCAAATAATAAATTAAATAATAGCATACGACGTTTCGATTGCAACACAAGCAATCATCATCAGGTATAATGAAATAGCGACATAAAATCTGACCAGAAAACTATAGACGGACATATAAGCAGACAGATATCACCAAGATACATAGAGAGAGCAACACAGGTACAGAGAGGGGTGATCGTCTCTGTGGGGTGGCCTTAAATAGACAGAATAATTCCTGCAGTCACGATAGCTCCAAAATTAAGATTCAATAATTATTCTCACCAAGCATTCGGGTACTTAAAAAAAATGTGAACACTTGCATGAGACTATCGTTTTTAATGGAAAAAAGAACGGATAATACACTGTAACATGATAACAAATGTATGTTAATAGCTTCAAAAAGTCTCCACTGAAAGCCTGAAATCTTCTCCAGGTGGTCTCCAGAGCTCGGAGGCCAATTTCTCGTGGTATTTTTGCAAATTCTTAGAAGTGTGAACATTTTTTTGGAGCACTCTCCCTGTATTATCACCAGCACTGGAGAGGCGAATGTTTGGTACTAGTCAGACCACCCCCTCGTGTGCCGTGCCGGCCTTTATAGGTGCTCGCGAACAGCACTTGCCCCAACAGTCTGTTCAGGCTGTACGGGGATCTTTGTCTTATATGTGGCTGTGTTTTACTCTAGAATGGTTCCTAAAGGAAGCTGAGAATTCCGACTGCGACCCACATTTCATCAAACTCCCGCACCCCAAAACAGGTTTGAATTCTGCAATGGCGTCAACAAGTGCATTGCAATTGCTCTTCACATTTAGCCTTATTCGTTTACACATTGACACAATAGTCAACATGCATCTGTTTGATTGTATAACTTAGTTGTAATTGTACTTTGGTGAGTGAATATAATCTACCCGTGCCGACCTTGAATGACTGTAAATTTATTATCGATCAACATTCATGTCTATTTCCCATCTGACACATCAGTTTTTTTTCCTTCCAAATTCCTACTTGCTTCATTGCTGCACTTAAATTTAATTTGTTTTGGTTTTTGTCAGTTTTGTGACCCAGATTGCCGTTGCAAATGAGACTCATCCTGTGGTCTTGAGCTCTCACCTGGATAAACAAAAATACACTTCAAGTTTCAAGTTTCATTTATTAGGTATAGCCCTGTGAGCCATTCGGCTCTTGAATCGGGTGCAACCGTAACAAACAAAAAACATGAACAAAAAACATCTTAAAGTGACTATGTGCAAACAGAAAATCCAAGAAAAGACAGCAAAATATTGCAGAAAAAATCACCGTACACCAACCCTGTGCAAAAATCCCAGTGGGATGCAAGTCAAACAACAACAACAACCACAAGACAACTTAGATTTAGGCCATCAGTCTAACTCTGTACTACAACAAACAAACATGGCCAAACCGAAAAACTTTTCAAAAATCACCAAAATAAAGCCATAAAAGCAATGAAACAGTGACAGTCACAGATTATGAGCCGGCTAGTGTCTATGCAGGCAGTTCATAATGTCAGAGGTACCAAACTCGCATCGCTCATAACCTCCCTCGCCCCCATTCGGTTTTGAATCGAGGAATTAGTCGTTGCAGGAATAAACCGAATTCTCAAGTCTAGTGAGCTGGTGGTCTAAGCCTTGGTTACGAATGACTGCACACACACAAAATCCATGCCGTGTTAAATTTAGCGTGTTACATAATTCAGATTATTCCAGCTTTGAGAATTAATAACGTAGGATTTGTATAACACTGGCTTCTAGTGGTCTAACAATGCAGTTATTAATTACATGATGTATATGTTTTACGTAGTTCCCCGCCGATTAATTTCAGTAATACACGGCGCCGTGTCAATAGTCCAAGAATCCACAATCGGAAGTCTCGCAGAGAAGTGTGCCCTGTGTGTAAGAGAACAGCCGACCGTAGTTATGTATTTTTTTACAGGATCCTTGCAAGTGAAGTTTGTAGACAGTAGGGGGTGCACTTTCCCCACACACACTACGCTGAGAGATTGTTGCATGGAAGTCAAACTGACCATTTGAGAGCTTCGATGTCGGCTAATACAATACAATTTTCATTTTTATAGCGTGTAAAGGTGACCGGGCGCTTCATAGAAAACAAAGTATTCAACAACAATTAAAGCATTAATCTGCATGCGCATGAAGTCCTGACTTGAACCGGTGCGGGTTCCGAACTGCGTGGAATTCAAGTGGAAGAGAACTCGAGGCACCTGGGGTTCAAAAGCCGAGAATGAGCGACCTACCGTGCAGTGCAAAACTAAATTTAATACGATCGGTTACAATGGCACCTCCGATTAGCACGGTTGGCTACGTACGCTGCGAAAGCAGTTGAGCATAAATACATACATGCGATCACGCGTGCAGTCGTTGCTGACCGAGTCTGACACCTTCAACTCACCGCACTTGGGAACCGGTTTAATCACTGGTGGCTGAACCCGGATTCGAACCCAGCTTCTCAGCAGTGCCGGGCTCGGTGACCTCTGACCTCTGAGCACACCGGGTCAGCACGATGAATCGCGATTCGTAATCTCGAATCCTGCGCGTGAACACTCGACGTTTCTCGGTCGGTGTGTGTTGAATCTAATGGCATCGTCTGATCTCTTGCAGCCACTAGTGGCCGCTACATTCACCGCAGTGTTTAACAATGCACGTGCACGTTTCTGCAACACTCTTTCAACGGTGCCTCTGACCTCGGATTTTTTGTTTACTCATTAATTCATGCGAACTACAGCACTTGAGCAAGTGGCTAGGTGAATAATTCATGCATCCTTAACGGGGATATTCCGTCGCGTATTCTTGACACAACTGAAACAACTTGGCAGAGGAATGTGCGCCGAGAGCGATTATTGAAGACAGGCTGGGATACAAAAAAAAAGAAAAGAGATTGCATTTAAAAATGAACGAGAGCAGGTTGAGGAGCGCTTTTGTAAAGTTGATATCGCCTATGAAAAGTTCCTGAAATAGAACGTGTTTAATCAATCAAAGTCGACTACCCGCCTAGCAGGCCGTGAGGGATAATTTGACCAAATTTTATACATTCTACAGTAGCGAAGAAATACCAATGCACGTTGCCGAATATGATGATTTCTTTTTACTTCTTAAAATAGTTTTGTCTCGCTTGCAAGGTTGGCCAGTGTGTCGATACTACAGGAGTGCGACCATACTATGGACAGAATCGCAAACCCACACAGACACTTAGGGACCCATACAGACAAAGACACAGTAAAGACAAGTCACAGTAGTACGACTACGGCCAGGCAACTCAAACTATGGACCCTACAGCAAACCACTGTCGTCTGCGCTCATCCAACGGATTAGGAACAGCAACAACTACACAAACCCTGTCTCTCCTGAATCCCTCTTGTGGCTAGCAGCAGACCTCGACATTGGCATTTAGCTCGTGAATACATTGCTGCCATCATACGCAAGAATGGGGTGCCATGGTGGCTAGGAGATGTTAACTACCTCACCTGGTATACAGGAGGTCGTGGGTTCGATCCCGACCCTAGCGCCTGCTGCTGTATATTTGGATTGAAGCTTTCGTGACTGCAGGAATCCATACTCTTTGGTTCTTTCTACCTATGTATATTTGGTGTTTGCGTGTTCCCCCCGTGGTCGCGTGGATTTTCCTTTGGGTCCTCCGGTTTTTCCCTCCACATTTAGAAACATGCCTTTAGAGTATTTGGCTGCTATACAATTGCACATGATAAGCCACTTCGTTGAGCTATCATTTATCGCCAGGTCACTTCTGAAAAAGAGCTGTATAGCTCAGTGGGCCTTACCTGATAAAATGAAAACATAGTTTAGATAGAATCGGCACGTATACTGGTCGGCGTGGGTTGAAACAACAGCGGGTTTTGTTTCACTGCCCTCTGCTGCCCACAACGCCTCCATTGCCTTCTGTAGATGGTGGTCACACATCCCAGCACTCATCCCAGGCGCCAAACCCTGCTCGTTTTGCGAGATCTGACGAGACTGGGCGCGTTTCGGTCTTACCCGCTCGCATCACAAGTGTAGGGGAAATTACTCGCGCTTTCAGGTGCACTTCTGCGGCTGTCTGGAACGCTCTTCCTTCCGTTATTAGGAAGCCGCTGGAGCAATGCACTTTTAAATGACCAAGATTTCAAACTCTTTAGAACTGATTTTTGTTTAAATGTTTTTGTCCTTCCCCCGCACCTCCGATTCACACGGTTGGCTACGTGCGATGTGAAAGAAGTTCTACATATTTACTCAAACACCCGCAAAACCCTTATCACAGGGGTCGGGAACCTTTTTGACTGGGAGAGCCATAAAAGCCAAATATTTCTAAATATATTTCATTGAGAGCCATATAGTATTTTTTACGTATAATAAATTAAATATGTCTTACTTTTAATGCGACTTCTGGTGCTGCGTGGTTTTGCTGATGGCCTTGTAGTCTGGTTCATACGTGGTGAGGTTGAGCTTCGTGCAGGCGTGACCCGTGAAATTTATCTTCAAAACTAATTTCTGTTTACTTTAAAATGACACAGTATTATTAAACAATATCACAAGTATTTTAAAATCGGTTCCAAACTGATTTTTATTTATTTTTTCAACTCAAAATTGTCTGGGAGCCATATGCCGTCACTGGAAGAGCCATATATGGCTCGCGAGCCATAGGTTCCCGACCGCTGCCTTATCAGGAACGCTGCTCCCGAAGCTATTTTGCTTATTGTTGCGAACACAAACTGACGTGCACACACAACGCCCACTCTCCTCCCCCCCCCCGACCCCTAGGTGAAGGAACGACCTTCCTCGTGGGTGCCGATGGTATGCACGGGGGCAAGGACAAGGGCAGGGCTTTGCTGGAGATGAGGGCATTGGCTGAAAAAGAACCCAGGTCTTGGCTGATTGGAGAGAGTGTGCAAGAAGGTACAGAGACAAAGATCCCCTGTATAGGCTTCAACAGACCAGAACGTGATGTAGTAGTAGGTTTTTACCCTTTAAACTGGTACAAAACTGACACCTGTATACAAGGCATCATGTTTGCAATAACCACAACACAAGTAGTCAAAATGCAAACAAAAAGAAACAACTCTGATAATGATAATACATTTTATTTTTGTTTGCATTTTGACTACTTGTGTTGTGGTTATTGCAAACATGGTGCCTTGTATAAAGGTGTCAGTTTTGTACCAGTTTATAGGGTAAAAACCTACTACTATATTTTGCCACTGGTAAAGGAGGTCTCATAGTGCAGAACGTGATGCTCGGTCGACCCACAACAGCGCGCCACTCAACACTACATCTGTCTCTCTCCTGGATTGAGATCATTTGGCCACTGATGTTGGCCGTGAGCGGGACATTGAACCACTGTGCCACCAACACCACCACCTCGCCCACTTACAAAGACAAAGGTCCCCCGTATAGCCTTTGGAGCAAGTCCTGTCTAGCGAGTAGCACCTATGAAGGCTGAGACGGCACTTGATTGGGTGGGTGGCCAGCATCGCGCCCATCTCTAGTTCTCCGATGTCTGCTTCTGTGGACTCCTCTTCACAGAGCCAGCAGTGAGCACTGTTGATGGACCGAGATGGGGTCGTCGAAAATATTGTTATAATGTCACTTATTTGCTTATTCAGGAGAGCATCACAGAGTCTCTAACTCATTTGGGGAAACTTCTGAAGTCACACAGTGAGTGGAACGATAAGAAGACTTAAAGCCAGATGGTGGTAGCCATGATGATGATGTAACTAACTGTCGGCCATACAGGACATGTCCACTACGTTACAAATTAAAGAATTAGAGCCAAAGTGTGGTGGTGATGGTGGGAATGGTGGGACTGGTGGGATTGATGAGATTGGTGGGAATAGTGGTGATGGTGGGACTGTTGGTGATTATGGTGGGATTGGTGGGACTGCATGAGTGGTTCACAGAGTGTTGGTTGAGAATAAGTTTTCCCCTTTTTTCTGGCAACAAAACAGCTATGTTGAGATGTCAAAACACCAAACTGAAACCTTTTACAAGGAATGATGTCTGCATTGACCGCAATGCTTGTGGTCAGAATGTAAAGCAATAACGTACTCTGATAACATATGAATCAGAATCAGAAAGGGTTTTATTCGCCATGAAAGTTCGCACAGATGCATTGTCCTTGAAACACCAGAGACAGCTTTCTTTTGAGCCTCGTCTCAAAACGGTGTTAGACCAGAGGACGCCTTTTGGCCTTTTGGCATCCTCTGGTCTAAACCTATTGTCATATTTTGGTACTGGCAAAGGAGGTCCCATGATGTCGAGCGTTGGCTGTTGACAGGACCAACAGCTGCAGGCAAGACCTAGCAAGGGGAAGGGAGCGATGGCACCGCGTGCTGGCTTCGACAGTGATGATGATTGTAGTCGCTGACCCTCACCATTTCCCACATTTTACCCCACCCACCACCACCACCCCACCCTCCTGATGGTGCAGATGGAAAGCTGGTGCTGTGTACCCGCGTCGATCCGCTCTTTCTCACGCTCCCGTACCTCCAACGGGCACACGCCAAGGTACGACGCGCGGTGTAAAGACAAAGATCCACCTTATAGAGCTAAAGGCTGCTGGGGCAAGTGCTGGTAGCAAGCACCTATGAAGGGCATCACGATGCACGAATGGGGAGGGCAGCACCACGTCCGGTAAACAGTCACAGACAGACGTACAAAAGCACCTTAGACAAAGACATAGATCCCCCGTATAGCCTTAACATACTGTTGGGGCAAGTGCTGTTAGCGAGTAGCACCTATGAAGGCCAGAACAGTACACCAGGGGGTCGCCGGCCAGCACCACGCCCGACCGCCTTTATCTTCCCAGTGGCGATGTTTTTACACACCGCACCAGGTACCACTTTGAGGCTGAGTCGACCTAGGGGAGGCACAGGACCTGTTCAGATAATAGTCACTGACGCTGGCCGTGAACGGGAATCGAACTCTGCTCGCCGAGCTCGTAGGTCAGCGCACTAATCCTCTACGCTACCGCTCCCTACAGAGGGACTCACAGAAACAGACAGAAAGCCACCCACAATGCTGAAGCCACATTTTCAATGGCAGTGCTGATTCAATGCCTCCCCGGCCCTGCGGATGCATTCGCCGCTTCCCCCCCCCCCCGCCTCCCGAGCCAGCCGCTCTCTCCTCCTTCGCCGCCGAGGCCCTACGAAGGTGCCGCTCGCGCAAATACGAGCGCCCAATTTCATTAGCGCCGCCGCCGCCGCCACCGGCACAAAAGGCAGCGCGCCTGGCGCTCCTCTTATTTATTTTATTTTACGAGCCCAAGTTTAAACAAAGCGGCGGTCGCTGGCGGAGATTCATTGCGCCGCTGACGCATTCCGCTATGGATTGCCGTGTAATTTCCGGCGCTGTGTCGCACGACTGCTGCCACTGCCGTCGTATATTTAATTGATCGTTGTGAACAGGAGTTGCGGCAGCGATTTTTCGTCTTCTCGCTTGTACGTGGGTCAGGATGTGTGCCGTATCCTGGATGTATCCCGTGGTGTATCGTGGTTGTGTGTCAGTGTGTGTGTGTGTGGGGAGCGGTGGTGTAGCGGTTAGCGCGTTGCGCTACGAACCCGGCGACCCGGGTTCGATTCCCGCTCACGGCCAACAGTGACGATTATCTGAACCGGTCCTGGGCCTCCCCTAGGTCGACTCAGCCTCGAATGAGTACCTGGTGCGGTGTGTAAACATCGTCACTGGGGAGACAAAGGCGGCCGGGCGTGGTGTTGGCCACCCACCCCCTCGTGTGCCGTGCCGGCCTTTATAGGTGCACGCTAACAGCACTTGCCCTTACAGTCTGTTCAGGCTATACGGGGGATCTTTGTTATCTCTGTGTGTGTTTGGAGCGGTAGTGTAGCGGTTAGCGCGCTGCCCTGTGACCCAAGCTCGATTCCTGCTCATGGCCAACACCGGTGACGATTATCTTAACTGGTCCTGGGCCTCCCCTAGGTCGACTCATCCTCAACTGATTACTTGGTACGGTGTGTAGTAAACATCGGCACTCGGGAGACAAAGGCGGCCGGGCATGGTGATGGCCCCTCACCCTCTCGTGTGCCGTGCCGGCCTTCATAGGTGCTACTCGCTAACAGCCCTTGCCTCAACAGTCTGTTTAAGGCTATAAGGGGGGGTCTTTGTGTGTGTAGGTGTGTCTGTGTATTATATTTGTGTGTAGAGTGGTAATGCAGGAGGTTCATGCACTGTGCTACGGACATGGCAACTTGAGTTTGATTCCTGACCATGGTTAACAGTGACGAGTGTCTGATCTTGGGCAGATTAGGATCATTGAATATGAGCTACGAGGAAAGTGTTCAATCGGTGCATATCGCTTGTTGTGGCGTGTGGATGAGAAACTCGGACGCTGACGCAGGAAATAGAACAGGAGCTGAAAAAGTGCCAAAAGCTTGGAGAGATGCTTGGGATTACACCGGGACTCCGCGAGAGGGCCGTGTGGAACGGAGAATAGACTGAAACTATAAACTAAACTTTTTATAGTAGTAGGTTTTTACCCTTTAAACTGGTACAAAAACTGACACCTTTATACAAGGCATCATGTTTGCAATAACCACAACACAAGCAGTCAAAATGCAAACAAAAAGAAACAACTCTGATAATGATAATGATATGCACTGTCCTTGAAGTTGATTGGTCCACACCCGAGACAGCTTTTCTTAGAGCCTAGTCTCCATTGGTGTTGGACCAGAGGACGCCAAAAAGCGTACTGCTCAAAGACAATGCACTATCAGAGTACTGAGAGCTCGGGTTGAGCATCTACATCATTAGACCTCCTTTGCCAGTACCAAAATATAATAAGAGGGTTTTTCCCCTTTTTTGTATTGTGGTTAATGCACACATGATTCCTTGTAAAAATGTTTCAGTGTTGTTGCCAGAAAAAAGGGGAAAAACCCTATTAGGATATTTTGATACTGCCAAAGGAGGTCTAATGATGTAGTTACTTAAAACGCATGTTTCTAAATGTGGGAGGGTGAAAACCGAAGGACCCGGAGAAAAATCCATGCGACCACGAGGATGAACATGCAAACTCCAAATAATATACGTGCGTCAGGGTCGGGATCGAGCCTACGACGTTCTGCATACCAGGCGAGGGAGTTAACATCTCGCCCACCGTGAATCTCGGGGACGATATTAAGAAACGGTAAACGGCCTTGGGCAGGACGCTTCCCCCGAGGGAATGGTGGCGGTTTCATTGAGACTGATCGAGAGAACACACTGAGGAAAACGAAGAGCGCCGTGGAGATGGAGCAATGAAATCGGTGTTCAGGATGCGAAATGGATTTTTTGGTATTGCGGGACCAATGCAGGTTTGGGAGGACTTCATCTAGCAGCGGATGGAACTCAACCGATGGCAGTGATGGATTTTTGATTTAAAGCTTTCGTGACTGCAGGGATTCATCTTCTTTCGGTAAAGTCACGTAGAAGGGAAATAATAAAATAATAAAAATAAAACATAATAAAATAATTCTTTACGACGTTTCGACCACAACGCAAGCAGCCGTCCTCAGGTGAAAACCAGGTCCGTCGAGGCGACAGAGTCTGAATGGCGACAGAGTCTGAATGGCTCTGTCGCCTCGACGGACCTGGTTTTCACCTGAGGACGGCTGCTTGCGTTGTGGCCGAAACGTCGTGAGAATTATTTTATGTTTTATTTTTATTATTTTATTACTTCCCTTCTACGTGACTTTACCGAAAGAACCAAGAAGGCAGTGATGGAGTTACAATTTGGCTGCTCTTGTCGATGTGCTTGAATTTAATTGCAAAACAAGCCATACTTCTCCGGATATAATTCTGCAGTGTCTGCAACAACAGCAACAAAGACGATTGCATTGCAGCCAGAGGCCACAATCACCGCAACCCCCCCCCCCCGTCCCGTCCCCCACCCACCTTCTTGTGCTAACCGCCCGTCAACGTTGAGTAATGTATTCTCTCTCCGCGCCGTTTGACGTGCGTCAGTGACGCCAACCAGCAAGCGCTTGTCATCCCAGCTGTGTTTGAACCTTGGGTGATTCATGTCCCTAATTGCCCTTTTATTCCTTTTCCATTTAATCACCATTGCCCTGACAGCCAGGATTTTGCCCCGTGTCCTCCGATGAGTGTTTGTCCTTCTCATGGCCGCCCGTGCGATAACGAGGTCAGCTTTTAAAAAGGACGCTGTCCGCTTAAATGTTGTGTCCGAATCCGGGGTTCGGACACCTTTGGTTAAAACTGAGTTCTCGAATGTAGCGAAGTTGATGGTCTCGGCCTGGTCACCAATGATTGCACGTACCTTGCCTACATTTCCAGACCTGAGAATTGAAAATAGCAATTTGACTCGTCATGTGACGAATATTGCCCTGCGACAGGGGTGGGTGAGAAAGTGCTCCTGCACCTCATTATGTGCGTCAGGAGGTCACGTGACGTGACCTCAGAGGTAGCTCCATAATATCCACTTCCGCAGGCTGTTGTCGAACACAAAGTTTTGCACTGTTCCTGCTAGGGATCTGAATGTATCATTTGTCTCACGACGCAATGTCTATAGCACAATCGGAATGAAACTGGGGGGAAATGCTAAATAGTTGCTGTCATGGAAGATTAAATTATAAAATAAAAATACCTTGACCCAATGAAGGTGTGCCCTTCCTGGTACAAACATTCGGCTGGTGGTGGTAAGGAGTCGGGATGGTGAGAGGGTGTGTCGAGGGGAAAGCTGAGGCGAGTTGAGCTTGCTGTGCCTGAGGTAGTGCTCCAGATAATCTGTGTGTTGGCCATTTTTTACTAATTAAAAAAAAAACGTTGAATTATATTTTGATTTAAAGCTTTCGTGACTGCAGGGATTCATATTCTTGGTTCTTTCGGTAAAGTCACGTAGAAGGAAATAAAATAAAAACATAAAATAAATGTTTTTATTATTATGAACCTGAATTATGTTTGACATTTTGGAAAATTATGCCCAATAATACGCCTGGCAATTTTGCTGCACAACTTGAGTTGGCATGGCGGGGGAAAAAAAGCGACGCATACGTGGTGTGATGGAGCAGTCACATGATCTTCGGAGTCCGATCTTGTGTCCCGCTCAACAACAGGATGTACGTGTCCAGTAAACATGATACATTGGCTCAACGTTGCACCAACGTTTGGCTGATATTGTCCCAACCAAACGCCAACGTTCATGTTTACTGGATGTAGTGCAGTGTCCGTGTCATTTTGGATACAAAAACATTTTCGAAAGATTCTCATCGAGAGACGTTTTTTTTAGGTTTTTCGATTTATTTTAATTGTGAGGATACCTTTTCTGTACCGTGGTTTGGAAGTGGCTTTGCGGTTGAAATGCAAGGACGCGAGATAATGCGTACAACCTTGGGCAATGAAGACTGCACAGGATTTATCACAGTCGCCTTTCAACTCAAAATAATCATTGTCTTCAGCGAGAATACAAAATGCATGCAAACGAAAACACCTGACGATTTTTAAGGGAAGGTTGCATTTTACGTCATGAAAATACATTTTGCGCAAATATCGTTAACATCAGAGGGTAAATTACTTAGACCCGAAGCCTTATGTGCGGCGCAGACCAGCGTTACGCTTTCTGTGTGCGTCTGCTCATGACGCATGGGGAGCATCGGTCAGTCACTGCGGTCTGTTAACGCACGGCACAAGGGTCGGTCACATGACCTCGTGCCACCAATCGTTCTCCGCTTGAGATACCTCAAAGTGCACCTAGCTTGGCGTAGGCATTGCGGTAATGGCATTGCCAATTCGTGGAGGATGGTGGCTGCTGCTGTTGCTGCGTCTAAATCTTTTATGTTGGCGTCTGTGTGTCCTGTGTCACTGTGCGTGTGCAATGGGGAGCGGTAGTGTAGCGGTTAGCGCGCTGCGTTACGAACCCAGTGACCCGATTATTTGAACCGGTCCCCGGCCTCCCCTAGGTAGACTCAGCCTGAAATGAGTACCTAGCGTGGTGTCTAACATTGCCACTGGGGAGACAAAGGTGGTGGGGCATGGTGCTGGCCACCCACCCCCCCCCCTCATGTACCGTGCAAGCCTTCATAGGTGCTCGCTTACAGCACTTACCCCAACAGTCTATTCAGGCTATGTGGGGGATATTTGTTATTTTTTTTCTTTGAGCATGCGGGAGAGTGTTTGCCTATGTGTGTGCATGCGGGCGATTGTTTGTGTGAGCGCATGTGTATAAGAGTGGGGAGCGGTGGTGTAGCGGTTAGCGCGTTGCGCTACGAACCCGGCGACCCGGGTTCGATTCCCGCTCACGGCCAACAGTGACGATTATCTGAACCGGTCCTGGGCCTCCCCTAGGTCGACTCAGCCTCGAATGAGTACCTGGTGCGGTGTGTAAACATCGTCACTGGGGAGACAAAGGCGGCCGGGCGTGGTGTTGGCCACCCACCCCCTCGTGTGCCGTGCCGGCCTTTATAGGTGCACGCTAACAGCACTTGCCCCTACAGTCTGTTAAGGCTATACGGGGGATCTTTGTCTTTATCTTTGTTTTGTACAAGAGAGAGTGTGTGTTTGTGTGGTTTGTTTGCGGTTGTTTCTGTGTGTGTGTTTGTGGGTTCCTTGGGTTCAACTCCAGACAATGGACAACATAAGTGGCAGGTTTGATATCTGAACCTGCTCAGGGCCTCCCCTAGGTCGACTCAACCTTAAATCAGTGCCTGGTGTGGTGTGTTCACACCAGATCTGGGGATACAAACGTGACGAGGCGTGGTGCTGGCCACATCACCCCTTCGTGTGCTGTGACAGCCTGAATAGGGGCTTATGAACGGCACCTGCCCTGTGTGTTTACGCATGTAAGTATACGTTTGTGTGTGTGTGTGGGGAGCGGTAGTGCAGCGGTAACGCGCTGCACTACGAACCTGTCGACCCGAGTTCGATTGCCGCTCACGGCCAACACCCAGTGACGATTATCTGAACCGGTCCTGGACCTCCCTTACGTCGACTCAGCCTCAAATTAGTACTTGGTGCAGGGGTGTGTAAACATTGACGCTGGGGAGAATGAAGGCGACTTGGTGCGGTGTAGGCCACCCCACCCCCTCGTGTGCTGTGCCAAGGCCTTAACAGGGGCTCGCTTATAGCACTTGCCCCAACATCCTGTTAAGGCTATTCGGGGGATCTTTGTGTGCACGTGTAAGTGCACGTTGATGTGCGAGCGTGTCGCTCATTTGAGTGTCTTACTCATTGCCTCTTGAGGATGCGGTTTTTAATTCGAAATCGGAAATGCAAAATTGTAATCCATGCTATGTTTAAAATTCCATTTTAAATGCCATATGCGCGTCCCCCTCGCGGCCGTCGTTCACCATTTTATTGCGGATTGCCGACTGGATTTCCATTGCACATCCCTTTGTGTGTTGATTCGCCATGTTTATAAACACAATGTCCCCGCTTTTGATCGATACAACCCCTGGTTAAAGCCCTCCCCCCCCCCCCTGCCATATTACTTGCCGCTTTGCCTGGTCGCCATGGATAATGAGCTATGTGGTTTAATGGGCCTTACCCAAAATAAACTAACTGGACCCCCCCCCCCCTCTCTCTCTCCTCCCCTACAGGGCAAGTTTGAGCCTTTGAGTCAGATCGTAATGGATCAAGATTTCCCGGCTTGCTCCTTTTTGGCCGAGTGCGTGGGCGTTCGCTCCAAACTTCACGCGGTTGCCGATGAGAAAGGTACTTCTAGATTTGAAGCTTTCGTGACTGCAAGGATTCATACTCTTAGTTTTTTCGGTAAAGTCACGTAGGTAAAAAATGAAATTAAAATCAATAAAAATAAAATAATAAAAATCACGACCTCACTTGATACAGCAAATCTGGCTGTGACGGTCCCACCTGATGACGGAGACTTGTGTTGCCTCCGAAACGTCGTGATTTTTATTTTTTTATTTTTATTATTATTTTATTATTCTTTTATTTTTATTTCATTTTGTACCTACGTGACTTTACCGAAAAAACTAAGAGGATGAGAAAGATGACTTGACCACACCCACCCATCTCTCCCTCCCCCCACCCCCCTCTTCGACTTCTCCCCCACAAATATCTCTTGGGGTGGTCCCCCGCGTTCGTCTTGTCAGTTTGTGTGTTCCATCAAACGCTGTTCCGCAACCGTTACAAGTGACCTCGCCTTATTGTTTGGGTCTTCCGGTAAAGTGACTTTACCGAAAGACCCAAAGAATATGAATTCCTGCAGTCACAAAAGCCAAGATTCAACCTCGCCTTCCATAAGAGGTTTTCTGGGTTCAAAACGAGCGTTGTCGCGGAGAATACAGATGGCAAAGTGAATGAGCAGGCAAATGCGCCTTCTGCACTTATCCGTCTCTCTCCACGTTACAGATTTTTGTTCTTGCCCAACCCATCATCCGCAAGGCTTTCCGGGAGGGTGCATATTTTCAGCAGCATCGTTTCAAAACAAGCATACTCTCCTCCCGTTCGAAATGCTCACTCATCCCTGTTGTGTGTTTTTATTTTTTTCACTTCAGGAAATGCAGATCAGAAATTTTACAAATACAGCCAAGACAAGACATTGGCCTGGCTGGAGAAAAAGGTGAGAGAAACCTCTCAAATGAAATGGACCTTCATTCTGCCTGTGCATGTGTACCCCGGTTGAGAAACTCAGCGGTCCAGGATGAAGTCCCCTGCTCAAGTGCACGTGGGGCATTGCCCTGAAGCTAGCAGTGTAATTCTACATTCCTATGGCACGGGTCGATCTCCGTATGGGATGGCCACTGTTTACTTCCCAGTTGTTGTGGCAAAGGTGTGTGCTCGCAACGTCGTCAGTAGTAGAGAGACAAAGGCGTTGGTTGGGAGTGGACCCACAGCGCCAGCCTTAATAGGCGCTCGCTAACAGCACTTTCCCCAACGGTCTGTGTGGCATACCCAAGGGCTCCCTCTTTGTGTATCTTGTGACGAGATGTTAACTACCTCGCCTGGTATACAGAAGGTTGTGGGTTCGATCTTGACCCTGACGTCTGTGTATTTGGGGTTTGCGTGTTCTCCCGCTGGTCGCGTGGATTTTTCTCCGGGTCCTCCAGTTTTTCCTCCACGTTTCGAATCACTATCACGCTTGAAGAGTATTTGGCTGCTATAAATGTTCACCTGATGAGCCATTGCGTTGGGCTATCATTTGTTATAGTCAGGTACCTTTTGAAAAAGAGCTAGATATCTCAGTGAGCCTCACCTGGTAAAATAAAAAAAATAGTTCAATGGTGATTAATAGATGCCCCACTAAAATTATTTGGAGAAATTACGGAGAAAACATTTTCATTCAGAGCCAATTTGAAATGTCTCCCACCATCTCAATAAATAAACTTATTCAATCCATAATGCTCTCCTCGAAGATAAGGGAGCCATCGCTTTCACAACATCCACTCACCCGTCGTGAAGGCGATTGCTTCAATCATGGACACGTAACTGAAAAACTGTTTTTATTTTACCAGGTAAGGCTCACTGAGCTATTTAGCTCTTTCATGAGAAGCGACCTCGTTATCTCAAATGATAGCCTAACAAAGTGGCTTGTCGCGTCAAAATTTACAGCGACCGAAAATTCTAAACTCTAAACGCACTTTTAGCATTGGTTCGGGTCGGCCTGGCGCTGCTTAATGAGACTGTGTTTGTCGAAAACGGCCCAGGACTTGATTCAGTTTAATCAATGCTGAAAATAACGCAACTCCCAGAAGGCCGTGTAGGTGATGGGTTGTGTTTCAAAAAGAATGATGTGCAGGGGAGAGATGAGAATGTTATTGAGCTTAGAGGGTTATTAGAAATGAGTGGGGTCTCTATAATTGTATCACCCTGTACAGTACATGTATGTACACGTGTGTGTGTGTATATATGTGCGTCTATATATACCAGCTCGGCCTTAAAATAGTTTCTGGCGCGGTGCGTCAGCACCAGCACCGGGGAGACAAAAGCTGTCGGGCATGAAACTATTCATAACCCAGGGTGGTAAGATGCCAATTACCATGCCTGGTATACATGAGGTCATGGGTTCGATCGCCACCCAGACGCCTGTATTTGGAGTTTGCATGTTCTCCCTGTGGTCGTTTGGATTTTAGTTTAAATAAGTATAACCCGTAAAAAACAAGTTTTTCACTCTAAATCCTTTATATGCGTGGCGGCTAGAGTCCTCTCGTTCTCTGGCTTGAGATGGCTGCCACCTATGGGTCAGATGAGTGTCTGCAGTATTAAACAATTGGTGATTAAATATTTAATTTGTTTTCCCTAAACAGTGTAAAATTTTGGAAATTTTTTTTCACGAACATTAATTGTCTCGCACAACGAGTCTGTGTGCAAAATGTCAGCTCGATTGGATCACGGGAAGTGGGTTAAAAAACGACCGAAAGGTTTGCACGGTCGTAAGCAAGCAAGCAAGCACGCAAGCGAACTTAATATAAAGGATTTAAAAAGAACCCCTCCCACCATGCCAACCTTAATAGGCACTCGCTAACAGCGCTTGCCCGTCAAAGCCTCTACGGGGGAAACCTTTACATGGCTGCAAGCGGTGGCGCAAGCGATGAGCCCACTGCGCTGCGGCGCTGGCCGCCCGGGTTCGAACCCTGCCCACGGCTAACGTCAGTTTCGATTATCTAAACCGGTCCTGCACCTGCGGGTTTCGTAACGTGGCACGGAAGGGGGGGGGGGGTCCTTTGTACGACCGGCGCCACCACGATATTTACATAACGGCTCGCCGCCGCCGCCGCTAATTCTCTCCACCTGTTGCGTGCGCCCGACCGCAAGCGCGAGGCTTGTGTTTTTTTTTTTTGCGACGTCCAGAGAGAATTAAAAAAACCGACCGATGAATTAAACATTTTATTTTTTTGTGAGCGGGCGGGTTAGCTGGTGGTGGGAGGTGGGGCGGGCGTGGAGTGAGGTGGGGGGGGTGTGCAGGCGGTGATGCCATCTGTCCGCGGCTGGATAATGCGCTGCCTGGCAACCGTGTCGTCACGGCAACCGTAGCTTGGAAACGGCCGCATCACCGCCGCTGCTGGGTTTCGCCCGCTACCTACCGCCCCCCCGCCTCCCTCCCTCCCCTCTCTCCACAGGAGGATGACTGCGGGAGACGCCATGCAGCCTCTCCTGGTTAATGTGGTCCTTTGTGGCTAGGAGCAGGGGCGCCGTGTGTGTGTGCAGTGTGTAGGTGTGCGTGTGTGTAGGTCCTTTGTGGCTTGGAGCAGGCGCGTGCGTGCGTGTGTGTGCAGTGTGTAGGTGTGTGTGTGTGCAGTGTGTAGGTGTGCGTGTGTGTAGGTCCTTTGTGGCTAGGAGCAGGCGCGTGCGTGTGCATGCATGTGTTTGCATGTACCGTGTATGTATGTACCGTGTATGTATGTTGAACTTCTTTCGCACCGTACGTAGCCAACCATGCTAATCAGAGGTGCGAAGACCGTGCCGGCCTTCATAGGTGCTCGCTAACAGCACTTGCCCCAACAGTCTGTTAAGGCTATACGGGCGGTCATTGTCTTTGTTGTGTGTGTGTGTGGGAGCGCTAGTGGAGCGGTTAGTGCGCTGCATTATGCTGTGAACCCAGCGGCACAAGTTTAATGCCTAATCACAGCCAACATCGATTACAAATATCTGAACCGGTCCTGGGCCTCCCCTAAGTCGACTCATCCTCAATTGAGTACTTGATGCGGTTTGTAAACATCGTCACTAGAGAGACAAAGGTGGCCGGGTGTGGTGCTGGCCACCCACCACCACCTGTCTTGTGCCGGGTTTAATAGGTGCTCGCTTACAGCCCTTGCCCCAACAGGCTATACAGGGGATCTTTATGGTGGGTGAGCAGTAACACAGCGGTGAGCGCACTTTATCCCATCCGTGGCTCACATCAGCGATGGTGATCTGAACGTGTCCTGGCCTTGCCCTCGGTTGCCTTGAATGTGGTGTGCACAACATCAGCACTGGGGAGACAAAGGTGGCCGGGCATGGGTGCTCTAAACACCACACCCTGCATACGCCGTGCCGCGCCGGCCTTAACACGTGCTCGCTAAAGGCACTGGCCCCAACAGCCGGTATGGCCATCGGGGCGGTGGGGGGGGCTCCTCTGCACCTTGGACAAATAAAATACTCTCATCTGTTGACATATTGGTACAATAGTCACCCCGTATCTGTTTAACGCTTCTGTACCTTAATTATATCGTTATCTTGCGCCCCAGACGACTTACTGCAGGGGACTGTTTGTGCCAGCGTTGTCTCGACGTCTTGCGGGACGCCGTCGTTTTTGCCCCGATTTCTATTCGCCTTCTTGGTTCTTTCGGTAAAGTCACGTAGAAGGGAAGTAATAAAATAATAAAAAGAAAACATAATAAAATAAGTATTATATTATTTTATTATGTTTAATTTTATTATTTTATTATTTCCCTTCTACGTGACTTTACCGAAAGAACCAAGAAGATGAATCCCTGCAGTCACGAAAGCTTTAAATCGAAATTCTATTCACCTCTTTGCTTGTGCCTCGTGTCTTTTGCGTTTGTCATTATCGGGTGACCCAGGTCGCTCATACCCGGTCTATTGAGTAGCCCCCCCCCCCCACACGTGGTTTAACAACACTAAGTTGACCTAAACTTGACCTTTGTGCACGTTACATCAACCCAGGTGGCAAGGGTGGTTAAAGCGCTCAAGGAGAAAAGCATCGCGGTGGGAGCCGGAGTTAAATCTGCGCTGTTCATCCGTACAGACACCAGCGGCGCTTCCTCCGAAGGTGCATGTTGTTGTGTTGTTGTGTCTGTGTGTGTTAGTGGGGAGCGGTGGTGTCGCGGTGAGCGCGCTGTGCTACGAACCCAGCCGCCCGAGTTCCATTCCCCCTCGTGGCCAACAACGGTGACGATTATCTGAACCGGTCCTGGGCTTCCCCTAGGTCGACTCGGCCTCAATTGAGTACCTGGTGCAGTGTGTAAACATCGCCACTGGGGAGACAAAGGTGACCGGGCGTGGTGCTGGCCACTCACCCACCTCCTTTTCTGTGCCTGCCTTCATCGGTGCAACTCGCTTACTACATGACTTGCCCGAACAGTCTGTTGAGGCTAAACGGGTGATTTTTGTCTTTGTTACCATTCCCACCCACGACCAATAACGGGCAAATATTTATTTTAACTTCGCACCGTACATGGCCAACCGTGGCAATCGGAGGTTGCGGGGTGGGGGGGGAAGGACAATAAACAGAACACAAAAAAAGCATTTCTCGCAAAATTCGTTTTCAATCGAGATGATTTTACGAGTGCACAGCTCCAGCGGCTTCCTAACATCGCAAGAAAAGAGCGGTCCAGACGGCCGCGGAGGCTCATACGTCGGTGAGCTCCGCAACATGGGTCGTACTCTTCGGGGTGTTGGTGATCCCATCTGCGGTAAAACATTGATGAGGGGGTTTCCCTTGACTCCGGCCCAGAGTATGCGCAACCAATTGACCAATTTGTCCACCTCTACTCGATGGGGGGGTGGCGATTGGGGGGGGGGGGGGTCGCGCAAGGGTGAGAATTTCTCATTAAATGCTCGCGGTGCCGGGCCTGGCCCAGCACAGCGACGATTTCGTCCTTCGGCATCCACACGCTCGTCAAAAACCGTTGCAAGAATATTCCAGGGTGTTGTTTTTATTATAATTATTTTTGTTATTTTTTGAAGCCATGCGTCTCGTGCATAATCTTTGGGCGCAGCTTTCGAATGTGTTTGTTGCCCTCATTTCGCGAGAAACTCTCGCCTGTCTCGTCACGGTGTAGCGAAACGGGTTTTGTGAACGTCAGGGGCCAGAACAAGAGACGCGTGAAAATGCCGCCCACGTCACATGGCAGAGTGGACACGCGCAGAGGCCCCGTCCCGTCTCGTTCTGCCTCTCTCTCTGTCTCTCTCTCCGCGCCGATCTCTCACTCCGATGCCCCTTATCGTTTCCTTTTCAACCTTGGCGCTCAATTTGTATCCCGCCGCTCACTCCACATTGGAAATAATTCTGGCCCGAGATAAAAAAAAATTCCCTCCCGGTCTTGTCTTTGTCCGTTTCCTTTAATGGCTGTCCATCTGTCTGTTGCTGATTATCTTTCTCCGTTCTGACTGTGTCTTGTTGGTCTCGTAGTGTTTCTGTGTCTTGCCATCCAACTGTCCGTATCACTGTTCATCTGTTTATCTGTATTTTTGGCTGTCCATGCATATGTTCATTATTCCCTCCATCAGTGCCTATCTGTCCGTCTGTCCATCCGCGATTACATCTGTGCCTTGTCCGCCCGCCCGCCCGCACATTTTTCATCTTGTCTACCCGTTTTTTCCATCCGTCGTCTGCCTGTCTGCCACTGCATCCTCCTGCGCCGGTCGCTCATCACTTTCTCTTCCCCCGTACACACGCACACTGCGCACTTCCCCTCCTCCGACACTCGCCAAACACTTCCACTTTAAATTCATCTCCCGTTGCACCGTGCCGCCGCCACCGCTGCTGCCTCGTTCGTGCGTGGGTGAGTGCGTGTGTGAATGCGTGGGTGCTTGGGTGAGTGCGTGAGTGAGTGGGTGCGTGTGCGTGGGTGCGTGAGTGTGTGCGTGGGTGAATGCGTGGGTGTGTGAGTGAGTGTGTGTGCGTGCGTGAGTGCGTGCGTGAGTGTGTGAATGCGTGGGTGAGCGTGGGTGAGTGCGTGTGTGTGTGCGTGAGTGCATGGGTGAGTGAGTGTGGGTGAGTGCGTGGGTGAGTGTGTGTGCGTGCGTGTGTGTGTGGGTGAGTGCGTGAGTGCGTGCGTGAGCGAGTGTTTATGTGAATGCGTGGGTGCGTGCGTGCGTGGGTGAGTGTGGGTGAGTGTGTGTCTGAGTGTGTGAGTGTGTGAGTGCGTGAGTGTGTGAGTGCGTGTGTGTGTGTGTGGGTGAGTGCGTGCGTGCGTGAGTGTGTGAATGCGTGGGTGAGTGTGTGCGTGAGTGTGTGTTTATGTGAATGCGTGGGTGCGTGCGTGGGTGCGAGTGAGTGCGTGTGAGTGCGTGAGTGTGTGTGAGTGCGTGTGTGGGTGAGTGTGTGAGTGCGTGAGTGTGTGCGTGCGTGCGTGGGTGAGTGTGTGTGTATGAGTGCGTGGGTGGGTCGCCGCCGCCAATCGCTCAGGTGACTCATCCCCCTGCGGCGGCGGCGGCGGCGGTGGCGGCGGTGGCGGTGCTGGCGCCGCTAAAGGGCGGGCGGAGCGCGACGGGCCCTGCGAGTGGGCGTACGGAATCGTACGCGCTGTGGGCGAATCGGACGTACGGACGTGGAGGGGTGGGGAGGAGCAGAACGAGCGAAGCCTACGGGGTCGGCACGGCCAGTACCCGACGTGGTGGCGTCACTCCCGTGCCGCCGTCTCCTCCTTTTCCTGTGCTGGATCCAGCAGCAGCTGCTCCGATCGCAGTTTGCTCAACACAGTGTGGCCTTAGGTCTTCTCTTCCCCTAGATCACCAACCTCTAGGTTGCACTCCAATGCCGGGCTTGGTGATTTGGCCTCCTCTTCCATGACCTCCTCCTCTTCCTGACCTGCAAGTTTCTTACCCTATCCTCCTCCACCCTGAGCGTGTGTCCAACCCATCACAACCTCTTCCTCAATTAAATATGAACAAATTCATGAAGACAACATTTTTTATTTTCTCAAAGATCAACTTAGACCAACAAGCCATCTTTTCAATTGAGTCCTGCATTGGGATATTTGGCCAGATTAGCCTACTTTATCTACTGCCAGCTCCTAGCAAATTGCAGGTTTCCCTCACTCTATGCGGGTAATCTATTTATAAGTGGTTTGAATTCGCTCTTACACGCAGCTATGCAGCCGCACGTGGGAAACCATTGTGTACCGTATGTGTAATGTGTGTGCTGTGTGTGTATTGTGTGTGTGCTGTATTTGTGTAATGTGTGTATTGTGGGTGTGTTGTTTATGTACTGTGTGCGTGTACTGTGGGTGTTCAAGGGGCATGATTACTGCGTGAACTGCACGCACACGGCACTGCCAACCACGGTGTGATGATGGTGGTGATGATGATGGTGGTGATGATGGTGGTGATGATGGTGGTGGTGGTGATGATGGTGGTGATGATGGTGGTGGTGATGATGATGATGATGGTGGTGGTGGTGATGATGGTGGTGATGATGGTGGTGGTGATGATGATGGTGGTGATGATGATGGTGGTGATGATGATGATGGTGGTGATGATGGTGGTGATGATGATGGTGGTGATGATGATGGTGGTGATGATGATGGTGGTGATGGTGGTGATGGTGGTGATGATGATGGTGGTGATGATGGTGGTGATGATGGTGATGATGATGATGGTGGTGATGATGATGGTGGTGATGATGGTGATGATGATGGTGGTGATGATGCCACGGTGCGGCCTTCGAGCCTCCAGACCGAGCGTGAATCCACTTTGCCGTCCTTACAACCCCACGGCAAATAGTTTGGGAGCGTCCCACTGAGCATCTGGCCCCGCTATATCATTTCCTTCTCTGAGGCTGCAGTGCCATTGACGAATGCGCCAAGCGCTTGCAGCTGCTGTCGTTGTTTGTGTTTGCTGCCTTAGTTCGATTCCCGCTTACGGCTGACACCGGCGACGATTATCTGAACCGGTCCTGGGCCTCCTCCCCTAGGTCGACTCGGCCTCAAATGAGTACCTGGTGCGATGTGCAACCATCGCCACTGGGGATAAAAAGGCGGCCGGGCGTAGTGCTGGCCACCCACCTCCTCGTGTGCCGTGCCGCCCTTCATAGGTGCTGCTCGCTAACAGCACTTGCCCCTACAGTCTGTTGAGGCTACACTGGGGATCTTTGTCTTCGCACCACTGCCAACGTAGCAGCAGCATCATAATCCACTCGCAGTCCAGAGCGTCGCCATCGCCTAAAGGGAGGGGGGGTTTGGAGTTCAAATCCATTAACCCCGGTCGCCCTCCACGTTGAGGGTGGAGGAGGATAGGGTAAGCACCTTGCAGGTTGACCAGCACTGGAGTGCAACCCAGAGGTTGGTGATCGAGGGTGAAGAGAAGACCTAAAGCCGCCACCCTATGGTGGCGAGGAAACTGCGATCGGAGCAGCTTCTGGATCCGGCACCGGGAAGGAGGAGACGGCACGGGAGCGACGCCACGACGCGCAGTACTGGCCGTGCCGACCCCATAGACTTCATTCTTTACGCTCCACCCCCCCCTCCCCCCCTCTGTTTCCGCGGCCTGACAAACACCGACCCAGCCTCCGCCAGCAAACCACGCGGCAGCGCGCCGGAGCCCCCGCAAGGCCCTGCGGCGGTTAGCGTGGGAGTCGGCCAACTTGTGTGTCAAGAACACGCAAATTGGAGAATTGGGCCACGGCAAATTTTTCGCGTTCTGGGAATGGCGGCGCGCGCGCGCCCCCCCCTTCATCCCGTCCTCGTAATGACACCGGGCAGGGTGAGGATTCGATGTAGGCCTCGTGATGGTGATCGTTTTGGTGGTGGAGATGGTGGTGGTCGAGGTGGGGGGATAATGTTCTTGCAAAATTGTGGTAATCCTGTTGCAAATGAAATTTCATGATGGCGATTTTTCTGGTGCTGATGATGATGATGATTTTGCTGCTCCCACTTTCGATGTTTTTTTACGTTGCTGCCGCTGATGGTGGTGATGCTGCTGCTGATGGCTGTGATGATTATTACTTAGATTTTCCTTACACTGCGACTAATGTTGTTGCTGCTGATGGTGACAAAGATGATGATGCTGTTACCGTTGCCACTCCTGCTTTTCATGATGATGACGGACTCGATGACAAGTGTTTGCTCATGTGCCGTGCAGGCCTTGACAGGGTGCTACTTGCTAACAGCACTTACCCCGTAAGTATGTTGAGGCTATAAGGGGGATCTTTGTCTTTGTCCGCAGAAGAGTACATGCGCTACGCCCACGGCCTCATCTCCGAGTACCTGGACACTGAATTGAGTTCTCGTTTGCAAGAACACTTGGGGTGAGACATCCGCTATATACACACTCACCGGCCTGTACTGGTGGCTAAATACCCGATCTTCTTCGTACCGCTGATGTTGATGTAGAGCAACAACTATCGAGGTGGTGGTTGAGCCAGATGATTGCGTCGGGAGAAGCGGAGTGGTTACTTTGTGCGTCTGAAAAAAAAAATTCCTCCAGTATGAATAAATATGATGATTTCGAATCGGGTTCAATTCTCAAGCACGGCTAGCATCGGTGGCGATCCGTAATAGAGATTTTGTTTTTGGATTGGATCACCTAAATATAATTGTGTCGTTAAACCCGCCGCCACCCGACACAGCCAATTGTTAAGGTTCGTCACGAAATAAAAACGAGCCAATTCGTTACGAGTTCAGCGCACAGGTGTGATGGAGAGTAAACCCACGATATTTAAAATTCGAAATCTGCTGTTGTCTGTTTAGAGTTTGCATGTCTCTCTCTCATCCTCATCACGGTGTAGTGTGTAGTAGTAGCGTGTAGTGTATAGTGTAGTGTATAGTGCAGTGTATAGTGTAGTGTATAGTGTAGTGTATAATAGTGTATAGTGTAGTGTATAGTGCAGTGTATAGTGTAGTGTATAGTAGTGTGTAGTGTATAGTGTAGTGTATAGTAGTGTGTAGTGTAGTGTATAGTGTAGTGTATAGTGTAGTGTATAGTGTAGTGTACTGTAGTGTACTGTAGTGTATAGTGTAGTATATAGTGTAGTATATAGTGTAGTGTAGTGTTTAGTAGTGTGTAGTGTAGTGTATAGTGTAGTATACTACTTCAGCCCACCGGTGTGTTGGAGAGTAAATCCACAACATTTACAATTTTGAGTGCCGTGACGTTTCTTGGATAATATTTGTTGCCACAGCCTCCTACGCGTTGTGTCGGTGGTGATGATCAGTACCAGCTCTGGGCCATGCCCTTCCTGTATCATCTCTGGCCTTTTAAAACAACAGCCTGGATTCCGGGGGTGGGGCGCCGGGAAAATCATTCTCGGCCGGCGCGTGGAAACTCCACGAGCCCCCCATTGCTGACTCAATGGTGGTCTCTGGTGGTCTCAGGGTGACTCAGGGTGACTCAGGTGGTCTCAGGTGGTCTCTGGTGGTCTCAGGTGGTCTCAGGTGGTCTCAAGAGGTCTCAGGTGGTCTCAGGTGGTCTCAAGAGGTCTCAAGATGTCTCAAGAGGTCTCAAGAGGTCTCAGGTGGTCACAGGTGGTCTCAGGTGGTCTCAGGTGGTCTCAGGTGGTCTCAGGTGGTCTCAGGTGGTCTCAAGAGGTCTCAAGAGGTCTCAAGAGGTCTCAGGTGGTCTCAGGTGGTCTCTGGTGGTCTCTGGTGGTCTCTGGTGGTCTCTGGTGGTCTCAAGAGGTCTCAGGTGGTCTCAGGTGGTCTCTGGTGGTCTCTGGTGGACTGATGAAGCGACAGTCACCTGGCTCATAATTCGAGGACTGCCTGTAGCAAGAATGACAATAACCACATTTCCCCCAACAGCCTGCGGGGACTATGTGGTGGATTAATGTCGTTGTGCGTGGCGTGCTTGCGTGTGTGTTGCAGAATCTCTGACGTGTCGCTCGTCGCGGAGGGAGAGCACCAGGCCTCCAAGGTGATTCCTACGGTCGCACGGCAACATTTGCGTGTCCCTGTGGTCAAGGCTACAGACTCCCAATTCCAGAGGTCGTCGCGAGTTGAAGTTCTGGTTGTCGGGCGGTCAACTCGGCCCGTTGTCGTGATTCAAACGGGGCCGATAAAACGAACACTGTGGGTCTTTATATTCTTGGTTATTTCGGTAAAGTCACGTAGAAGGGAATTAATAAAATAATATTAATATAAAACAATAAAAAATTATCACGACGTTTCGACTGCAACACAAGCAATCGTCATCAGGTGTGAAATCCACAGAATTTGTATTGTTTTATATTTATATTATTATTTCCCTTCTACTTTACCGAAAGAACCAAGAATATGAAACCCTGCAGTCACGAAAGCTTTAAATCAAAATTTAACTGTGGTCTTTGTCTACTTCACCATCTGCTTGGTGTATTTTTATATATTTTTGTTCAAAATACTTTCCAATTATTGCTTCCGCAAGGACAGATAGCATCGCTCTGTGTAAAGGACGCACTGCTCGGCACGACAGCGAATATGGAAAAATACACTGGCACGCACGTAAGCACTCGCCTATGCACACTCGCAAACACGCACGTACGCACAAACGTACGTACAAGCGTGCGCGCAAACACACGCGCACAAGCATACGGGCACGCGCTCACAAACACGCGCCAGCATGAACAGAAATAGACCGTTATCGCATCTGCGGGCTTCGTTGCACCAACCTGTCCGTGTGCGTGGTGACTCAAGTGGTCAGCAGCGCACACTGCTCTACGAACAACGGCGATCCCGGTTCCATTCCCGCTCACCGCCTATAACGGTGGCGAGTATCCGAACTGGTCCTCGGACTCCCCTAGAGTACCTTGTGCAGTGTGTAAACATCAACACTGGGGAGACAAAGATGGCCGGGCATGACGTTGGCCATCCACCCCCTCGTGCACCGTCCTGCCCTTCCCTTCATGTGCACTCGATAACAGCACTTGCCCCAACGATCTGTTGAAGGCTATATGGGGGATCTTCGTCTTTTGTGCGTGTTCGTGGGGAGCGTTGGCGCAAACGGCGCAACGCACTCCGAACACGTCGAGCCGAGCTTGGTTACCAGCCACGGCTATCGTCCGTGGGTGATTGACCTTCGAACCGGGCCTCCCCTGCGTCGAGTCAACACCGAGTCACGAGCCGCAACGTTCATTTCGGTCCCTGAAGAAGCTTCCGGCGTGCGGAGCACGAAACGTTGACGAACACCACGGAAGTGACAAAGCTAAACAGCCGTGAAAACAAACCCACGGCACTATTACTAACGTCATCCTTATTTTGGTGAGCTTTTTGTTTTTGTTTCACAGCTCGCGCTCGGGCCGATGTATTCCCGAGCCGCGCCAACTCAGACGACACATTCGCGGCGTGACACCTGAGATAGCGAAGCTCAAAAAATAAATACATGGGGCCCCGTCGGAAAGCGATAAAATAGTTTGAATGTTTGCGACGAGTGCATGTCCGGGGACACGGCGCTTTGCAACGTGCGGAGTGCGCGACCGCGCTCGTGCGATCCGGCGCTTTAGAGGCATCGACGATGTGCCGTCGTAGATGTGCCGTTTCCCAAAAACGCTCCGCTGGGTGGGCTGCGAGGTGACCAGGAGGTGGCGGTACAGCAAGCGGGTTCCCAGCCGAGCCGGCTACCGCTCGGGTGTTTTCCAGAGTTGGGGTGTGTGCGTTTCTCAGAATAGTGGATTACCAGCGCGTGCACGCGTGCGTGCGTGTGCGTTCGTGCCGGAGAGAATTCCGTGCTTCTGTCAAGAAAGGGGCCATCCATTTAGTAGGTAACGCAAATATCCTATTGAACGGCCGATATTTAATCCACGCAAAAACGATCAAGGAATAATAATATTAACGTGTTTAAGCAAACATAGTCCACCGCCGGACTATCTAACCCATTTGAAGGCCAATGTAGACACATTATTATCGAGGCTTCACCCCCCCCCGCCCCCCCGTTTCCTGTACGTACGCACATTGTCAGTAGACCCCCCATACGCAAGCGTACGCGTTTTGGTTAACCCCCCTCCATGCGTACGTACTCAATGTACGGCCCCAAAGACATTGCACCTCTGATGGGACCAATAATGTGCAGAGGTACTAATAATTCCTCATTTCACCCTCCTGTGTAGAAGGACAAAATGGTCTTGAGACCTTTTCGGTGAGGCAGGAAGGACATTTATTTAATGTCCGTGCCGGACTCGTGGACGCTGGCCCACACAAAACGCGCCACCCAAAGCTGTGCACTGTCCACGATGATGAGCTGTTGCTACGGAGACCGGGAGGTCGTTGATCGGCGGCGTTGGTCGTGGTTTTTTGTCGTCGAGCTTCGTTGGACCCCGTGCAGCGCTGTGCCCCTGTTCACAGTGAGGCTCGCAGGGGTGCATGCTGGGGGAAAAAAACACAAATGATCAGAGGTGTGACATTGGCAATTTAAAGAAAGTAAATGGGCCCTGGCGCTACCTCACTGTGTGCTGCAAAGAAGGGCCTTGGACCCGAGGCGACATTCAAGATTGAAAACTGATCACTTTTAGAACTGCCTTTTTGTCTTCAGTTGTGCTTCTTTCGCACGTCCGATTAGCACGGCTGGCTAAGTACGGCGGTGCGAAGTGAGTTTACCGTACGTAATTACGTACCCACTGCTGGACCGTCGGCTAGGAGCTACCCAAATTGGCCGTCGCCATTTCCCCGCGGTCTCTCAGCGAGGCGGCGGCGGTCCGCGAGCTGACGTCAGCACCATGCAGCACCGAACGAGCGCGTTCCCCCGCTCTCTTTGCAGAAGCGGAAGCGATCGGACCTGCGGGTCGAGGCGGCCGAAGACTACTCCAAGGGCTCGGATGGCGCGGGGAAAGCGGCCAAGGTGAGGGGAGCGAGGGGGGCCACGGCGCCCAGAGAGACCGCCTTGCCGATCGCACCGCCGGCGATCCCTTCGGTTGCAGATTGCAAGCTCGCGCGTCGTCGTTGGCGATCGGTGGCGAGCGGGTGGGTTGGCGGGTGAGTTCTGTTGCGTTGGTGAGTGGCGGAAGACCGGGTTTGTGGTGAGCGCCGCTTGCCGGCGAGTGAAATGCTTTGCCTGTCATTGACGGCCGTTGAGCGGCGCGGTGAGTTTTGTTGAGAGTGCTACGGAGCATTGCCGAGTGGTTGAGTGCGTCCCGAGTTGGTGAGTGGAGAAGGCTGGTGAGCGGCAATCGTTGTCCCTGTCGCTAGTGTTGGAGAGTTATTGGTGAGTTCTGGTGAGCGATGATTGTTGGTTAGTGGTCAGTGCTCGTGAGTATTGGTGAGCGGTGAGTGATGGAGCGGTGAGTTTGGGTCGGCCTGCATTTGTTCATCGCTCGCCACTGATGTTTGTTAGCCATGGCTGGGAATCCAACTCGGGTCATTGGGTTCCTGAGTGCTAACCGCTGCACTACTGCTCCCCACAGTCACACACAAAGACAAAGATATCTCCCCCCTTATAGCCTGAACAGACTGTAGGAGCAAGTGCTGTTAGCGAGTAGCACCTATGAAGGCCGGCACGGCACACGAGGGGGTGAATCGCTAACACCGCCCTCAGTAGTCTTTGTCTCCCTAGTGGCGATGTGTACGCACTGCACCGAGTACTCACTTGAGGTTGAGTCGACCTAGGGGAGGCCCAGGACCAGTTCAGATAATCGTCACCGGCGAATCGAAGCCGGGTTGCCGGGTTCGTGGTGCAGCGCGCTAACCGCTACACCACCGCTCCCCATATACACACACAAAGACACACAACGCTCAAAACACGCAAAACAGACAAAAAGACAAATCATTCCCACCGATAAACAACCCATGGCAATTTTCACCGAACCACCACCACCACTCTCTGGGTCTCTTCAACGGACAGCCGCTGTTGGCTTCTCTAAAGCCGGTACCGACTTTATGAACCCTGGGTGCAGAGATGTTAACTCCCTCACCTGGTATGCAGGAGGTTTGTGGTTTCGATCCTGAGCCCGACGTCTGTATATTTAGAGTTTGCATGTCTCTTCTCCGGGTGCTCCGGTTTCTCCCTCCACATTTAGAAACAACGTCACGCGTTTAGAGTATTTGGCTGCTGTAAATGTCCACATGATGATAAGCCTTACATCTAGTAAAAGAAATAAAAAAATCGTGTTTTTTTTGTTGTTGTTTAGTAAATCGAGCCAGGTCAACCGGTGATTTGCACTCACAACCTTATGCCCAATCAATTTTCTCCGTCACTGTTTCTAAGACTTATTTATTTATGATTTTGTAATTTTTTTGTAATTTCAGTAACCCCGGGTCACTCTTCCAAACGAGACTCCTATCCCCACCCGGAATCAGAATATTGAATCACACTGGAGGAATCAGATGAGCTATGAAGCTCTTTTAAAACAGATGTCCAGTAGGGGCCGTCAGAACGTTACAGCAGACAATGTAAAAGCACAATAGGAGTACAAAGTCTAGCAAAGTTAAACAAATCATTTAAATATATACAAATAAAACTGCATTTTTTTTTATTTTACCAGGTAAAGGTGCACTGAGGTATCAACGTATTTCTCCGAAGTGAACCTGGCCACAAATGATCGCTCGACACAAGTTGTCTGATCGCGTGGCAAACTTCATGGCAGCCAAAATCATCTAAAGGAGTCGTCTCAAACGAGTCGTCGCCCCGGCTAAACAAATGAAATGAAACTTGAACTTGAACCATCACCACCATCACCACCACCATCACCACCATCATCACCATCACCACCATCGGACGCTCGCTCGCCCGCCCGCCGTGCCACCTGGCGGGATGAGACGATAGCGGGGACACACGAGCAGGAACGTGAGTAGGCGATCCGGTGAATTAATTCATCGGCTTTGCCGTTCCCCGGCGAGCGATTCTGCGACGCCGCTGCGGAGTTGGCGAGGGGCACGTTTGAATGTTTAACGGGCAAACGACCCGCGGCGAACTCCGTCGCCGCTCGCTCCGCTCGTGCGTATGGACGACGGTGAACTCGGTGGCCGATGGAAACGATGTTTGTGCTCGTCGGGCGAGACGAAGGCCGCTGCCAATAGCGGGGAAAAGCCAAGCGGCCTCCAGAGAGGGAGAGAGAGAGAGGACGACCCGGAGAGAGAGAGAGAGGACGACTCGGGGAGGGAGGGCGACTCGTGGAGGACGATTTGGAGAGAGAGAGGATGACTCCGAGGGAGAGAGAGGACGACTCAGGGAGAGAGAGAGGACGACTCGGAGAGGTTGATTTGGAGAGAGAGAGGACGACTCAGGGAGAGCGAGAGGACGACTCGGGAGAGAGAGGACGACTCGGGGAGGGAGGGCGACTCGGAGAGGACGATTTGGAGAGAGAGAGGACGACTCAGGGAGAGAGAGGACGACTCGGAGAGGGTGGGAGACTTGGGAGAGAGGGAGGGAGACTTGGGAGAGAGAGAGGACGACTCGGGGAGAGCGAGAGGTCGACTTGGAGGTGCCAGTAGGAGGAACCACAGACGAGGAGTGGCAACAGCAGCAGCAGCAACAGCAGCCGCAACAGCAGCAGTAACAGCAGCAGCAGCAACAGCAGCCGCAACAGCAGCAGTAACAGCAGCAACAGCAGCAGCAGCAGTGGCGAGGTGGAGCTGGCGTCAATTTCCCCCCTCCAAGCTCCATCGGACCGGGTCATCAAGGCCTGCGTGAAATCCCACGCTGAAACTCAGCAAATATTCCCGCCCCGCCCGTCGATCGGTGAACCAAGTCGTTCGCCGACTTGGAGATAATAGCAAGTAGGCAGAGCTCGCATCCGCTTGCGCACCCGAGTTCGACTCCCGTTCACGGCCAACATCGGTGACGAATATCTGAACCGGTCCAGGGCCCCACACCCCTAAGTCAACCCGGCCGCAAATCGGCACCCGGTGCCAGGCTCGCTCGTGAAAAAACAGCTACACGGCAGCTCGGTTGGGGCCCGTACCCCGGGGTAAAATAAATCGTAGGAGGAGGAAGAGGGAGGGGGGGGTGGGTGACGAAGACCGACCTCGCCAGCGCTGTCTGGGAGTTGAACGAGACCTCGGCGGCTGATCCAATAACACTGGTCAACACAAAAATTCTCTATAACACCGGTCAACAAAAAAAAAACATTTTTTTCTGGCCTGGACTTTTGCAGCTGTTTTAGACTAATTTCAGGGTGCTGATTCCAAATCTCATCTCAGATTTGCTCTATCACATCTCATTTTTATGCTATCGGCATACCCCATTTTCATTGATTTTGCCCGAAATTAACTCTGTCACTTATGATTGCAAGTTGTTGTTGCGAGTCAGTGACTGCTTTAGTGTTAAAATATGGTGCTGTATTTTAGGATAGTGTGTTTATAATATAATTTTATGTAGATATCCACATTTAATAAATATTTTTCTTCTGCAGTTTTTATTGAAAATGCAATATTTGATTTCTCAAAAGCCTGATGTGATAGACAAAAACTGATGACAAATTTGGAATCGGCACCCCAGAATTACCTTAAAACCGTTGGAATACCTTATGCCAGAAAAAGTGTGTTGACCAATGTAATAAGCCGGCGGCATCTGGACGTTGCCTCCCTCCCTCCCCTTTTCGGCGTGGGCACGTGAGGCGCGTTTAGCCGTGGGGGGGGGACGGGGGGGGGGTGCTGTTGTCAGTGTCGGCCGACAGCTTGGGCGGAATGATGGCAATCGGACGCTCGCGTCAAAGTAATCAGGGGTCCCTGCGGTCGTGTTTGCCGAACTCTGCTCCAATTAGGAGCACAAGTGGTGGGGGGGCCGTGCGTGTGTGTGTGCGTAGCGGTGGTAACCCGATTATTTGAACCGGTCCTGGGCCTCCCCTAGGTCGACTCGGCATCGCATGAGTACCTGGTGCGGTGTGTAAAACATGGCCACCCACCCCGTCGCGCCCCGTGCCGGCCTTCATAGGTGCTCGCTAACCGCACTTGCCCCCACAGTCTGTCAAGGCTATACGGGGGATCTTTGTATGTGTGTTGAACTTCTTTCGGACCCGACGTAGCCAACCGTGCTAAACGGAGGCGCGTGCGCGCGTCCGTTTACCCATTCAACGAGGTCGCGCGTTCCCATCACGCATTGATGAGACGCAAGGACATTGATGCATGTTTAACGCGTTGACCGCTCTCCCCCGTCCCATGCAGCCAGCCCCGCTCGCCACACCGCTCCGAGGCGGGCCTCACCTTTTACAATCGTGAGCTCGTCCTCGGCAGTAGGAACAACAACGACGATGATGATGATGATGAATATATGAATGTGTCGAGGCGGAGAAACATCGGATCCGCCGATGAAACGCGACACGCACCGCTCTTCTCGCTCGAGAGTCAAGAGCCCCGCTCGTTTGCAAGTCAAAACGAGCGGCATTGTCATTGTTTTAATTTGCATCCCCGCAACCACTCTTGGGCTTGGTCCAGGTTAGAAGGTTATAGGTGCGTGTGTCCTGTGTGCGTGTGTCTGTGTGCGTGTGTCCTGTGTCTGTGTGAGTGTCTGTTTGCGTGTGTCTGTGCGTGTGTCCTGTGTGCGTGTGTCTGTGTGCGTGTGTCTGTTTGCGTGTGTCCTGTGTCTGTGTGAGTGTCTGTTTGCGTGTGTCTGTGCGTGTGTCCTGTGTGTGTGTGTCTGTGTGCGTGTGTCCTGTGTCTGTGTGAGTGTCTGTTTGCGTGTGTCTGTGCGTGTGTCCTGTGTGCGTGTGTCCTGTGTGCGTGCATCCTGTGTGCGTGTCTGTCTGTGTGCGTGTGTCCTGTGAGCGTGTCTGTGTGCGTGTGTCCTGTGTGCGTGTGTCTGTGTGCGTGTGTCCTGTGTCTGTGTGAGTGTCTGTTTGCGTGTGTCTGTGCGTGTGTCCTGTGTGCGTGTGTCCTGTGTGCGTGTGTCCTGTGTGCGTGTCTGTCTGTGTGCGTGTGTCCTGTGAGCGTGTCTGTGTGCGTGTGTCTGTGTGTGTGTGTGTCTGTGTGCGTGTGTCCTGTGTCTGTGTGAGTGTCTGTTTGCGTGTGTCTGTGCGTGTGTCCTGTGTGCGTGTGTCCTGTGTGCGTGTCTGTCTGTGTGCGTGTGTCCTGTGAGCGTGTCTGTGTGCGTGTGTCTTGTTAACGCTGTGTGCGTGTGTCCTGTGTCTGTGTGAGTGTCTGTTTGCGTGTGTCTGTGCGTGTGTCCTGTGTGCGTGTGTCCTGTGTGCGTGTGTCCTGTGTGCGTGTCTGTCTGTGCGCGTGTGTCCTGTGAGCGTGTCTGTGTGCGTGTGTCTGTGTGTGTGTGTGTCTGTGTGCGTGTGTCCTGTGTCTGTGTGAGTGTCTGTTTGCGTGTGTCTGTGCGTGTGTCCTGTGTGCGTGTGTCCTGTGTGCGTGTCTGTCTGTGTGCGTGTGTCCTGTGAGCGTGTCTGTGTGCGTGTGTCTGTGTGTGTGTGTGTCTGTGTGCGTGTGTCCTGTGTCTGTGTGAGTGTCTATTTGCGTGTCTGTGCGTGTGTCCTGTGTGCGTGTGTCCTGTGTGCGTGTGTCCTGTGTGCGTGTCTGTCTGTGTGCGTGTGTCCTGTGAGCGTGTCTGTGTGCGTGTGTCTGTGTGTGTGTGTGTCTGTGTGCGTGTGTCCTGTGTCTGTGTGAGTGTCTGTTTGCGTGTGTCTGTGCGTGTGTCCTGTGTGCGTGTGTCCTGTGTGCGTGTGTCCTGTGTGCGTGTCTGTCTGTGTGCGTGTGTCCTGTGAGCGTGTCTGTGTGCGTGTGTCTGTGTGTGTGTGTGTCTGCGTGTGTTTGTGTGCGTGTGTCCTGTGTGCGTGTGTCCTGTGTGCGTGTGTCCTGTGTGCGTGTGTCTGTGTGCATGTGTCTGTGTGTGTGCGTGGGACGTGGGGAGCGGTAGCGCAGTGGTTTGCGCGCTCTGCTAGGAACCCTGGCGGCCCGAGTTCGATTCCTGCTCACGGTGAATACCAACACCGGTAACGATTATCTGAACCTGTCCCGGGCCTCCCCTAGGTCGACTCGGCCTCAAATGAGTACCCTGTGTGGTGTATAGTAAACATCGCCACTCGGGAGACGAAGGCGGCCGGGCGTGGTGCTGTCCACCCACCCCCACGTCTGCCGTGCCGGCCTTCATAGGGCAATTATCCTCATTGCTAGCAATACTATCGGCATCGACAGCAATAATAATTTTTGACATCATCATCAGCGTTTTAATCAGCAGTCAACAGCAGAAATATACTCAGAAGCAGGCGCACCGTCATCAGCTGCAGTAGGAGTCCGAGCATCATCATCATCATCATCAAAAAAACCATCATCATGACCCCAGTGCGTGTAAACGCCAACACTAGGGAGACAAAGGCAGCCGGGCATGATGTGTAGTACTCGTCACACTTCCCATCTGTGCACCCTGCTGACCATAATAGCTGTTCGTTGCACTTGCCAGTGTAGGTTACACGGGGGATCTTTATCTTTTGTGTGTGTGTGTGTGTGATGTTGTATGTCTGTGCGTTCGTATGTGATGTTGCTATGCGATGATGCTGTTGCGGCGATGTATACGCGATGGCGCTGTGCGTGTGTTTGTCTGATGTTGGTGTAACCGCGTGTGACGTTGGTGACGTGGGGAGCGGTAGTGCGGCGGTTGGCTCGTCGATTCTCGCTCATGGCCACCAACGCCACTGACAATTATCTGAACCGGCGCGGGGCCTCCCATAAGTCGGCTCGGCCTCAAATGAGGGAGCCAAAGGCGGCCGGGCGTGGTGCAGCCCTTGCCCCAACAGTCCAGTGTTCGTCACTAATTTTCACCGCCGATAAGACATCATCAATGGGAGGTTGTCGCCACACATTTGAAACCATCGGGGGTTTGACAGCAGCGCGATGATGATGATGACGGTGTCTTGTTTTTAAATCCTTTATATTAAGTTCACTTGCGCGCTTGCTTGCTTACGACCGTGCAAATCTTTCGGTCGTTTTTTTACCCACTTCCCGTGATCCAATCGAGCTGACATTTTGCACACAGACTCGTTGTGCGTGACAATTAATTTTCTTGAAATTTTTTTTTCAAAATTTGACACTTTTTAGGAATTTTTTTTTATATGTAATTACCAATTGCTTAATGGTGGCAAGCAATCATCTGACCCATAGGTGGCAGCCATCTCAAGCCAGAGGACGAGAGGACTCTAGCCGCCACGCATATAAAGGATTTATAGTGAAAAACTTTGTTTTTACGGGTTAATTTTTTACTTCTTGTGTATTGTCAGCGGCCGTACTAAAGGCCACTCGCGGGCCTTGCGATCAAGAACCACTGGTGTAGGTTATCGGGGAGGATCTTTGTGCGAGACGCTGATGTACTGCTGTGCGCTGTATCTGCGTGTGCAGCCTGGAAAACAGACCACAGCACAGAGAGCCTTGGCCAAGGTGGACCGCAGCGGGATGAAATCCATTTCCAGCTTCTTCACAGCCAAAGGAGAAAAGAAATCCTGAGCCTCTGCAGGAGAAACCCTTACCGGATGACCTCCTGAGCCAACCGGTCAAACCATCATCTACGTCCGAGTTGAGACCACTCGAAAAGTGCCTGGCCCACTTGCCTGCTAGGTTAGTGGCCAAGTCCCTGATTAAACTATCGCCACTGAACCATGGTGGAGTGACTGCCTGAGACATTGCTTGAACCATCTGCTGATACCCCTTTCCACGCCACGTGCTAAGTTCCCATCTTTACCCCCTGACACCAACTCCTGAACGTCAACAGTCGGTGGCTGACCCTGTGGCTAAACCCGCCTGGTTAGTCGGTGGCTAAGCCAACTGGCTGTCGATTGACGGCAGAAACTCAACACATTCATCATTGACACAGTGGCCCTTACAAGAACATAGTGGGTGACGTGTTGAGCAATAGCCATTGCCAAAACCGTTAGCTATTATATAGATATATTTTTTTGCTGTTAAGGCCACACTGTCATTGACGATCGTGTTGAGTTTTGTTGTTGTTTGTGCTTGAGCACCACCGCCAACGCACAGTGCCGGATTATCCGAGTGGCACAAGTAGCTACACACGATGCTACGGGCCCCGCACTTTCAAGGCCCCCGCGCTAAATGCTTTCAAGCTATCAATTCCGGTTCAGTGATTCTGCACTTGCTCTATTACTATAGTACTATGCCACCTTCAACTTTTACGAACGACTGGGTGTTTAAGGTTAGCGATGTGTCGTATTATCTGGCTGTATAGCAAATGAAAAAATACAATAACTTTACTATGCAAGTTAAAAAAATTGTGTTTGAATATTTGTGTTTTTTTTATTTAGGGCCCCTTTATAACATCATGCTACAGGCCCCGCACTCGCTTAATCCGGCACTGCCAACGCAGCAGCAGCAGCAGCATCACCGCCAAATATTTGTTGAATTCATGAGCTCGGCCACCTGAGCACACTTCCACATCGCACAGACCACACATTAAACCAGCGTCTGAGCCACCCGTGTCGACCGCTGCTAACCCATCGACCTGCAACGGGATCACTCGCGACCTGAAACCAGTCCATCGCCAGCTTCGATCAACCTCCCGGCTAAACGCGCCGCCTGAACCTCGTGAGCTTCAAAGGCAACGGGGCTGTTGAACCCCGCGGACCAAACCGCAGCAGCACAAGCCACCATCCGGCCAAGCCACTAGGGATAGATTTAAAATCTGCATTCACGGACAGACGCGAGCGCGTGCGGTGGGTGTGGTGTGTGTGTGTGTGCGGTGTGTATGTGGGTGTGCGGTGTATGCGGTGTGTGGTTGTGCGGTGTATGCGGTGTGTGGTTGTGTGTGCGGTGTGGGTGTGTGCGGTGTGGGTGTGTGTGCGGTGTGTGTGGGTGTGTGTGCGGTGGGTGTGTGGGTGTGCGGTGTTTCACTGGGGAGCAGGAGTGTCGCGGTTAGCGCGCTGCGCTACGAACCCGGGGACCCAAGTTTGATTCCCGCTCACGACCAACGCCAGTGACGGTTATCTAAACCGAGCCTGGGCCTCCTCCCCTAGGTCGACTCAGCATCAAATGAGTACCCGGTGTGGTGTGTAAACATCGCCACTCGGGAGACAAAGGCGGCCGGGCGTGGTGCTGGCCACCCACCCCCTCGTGTGCCGTGCTGGCCTTCGGTGGTGCTACTCGCTAGGAGCAGTTGCCTGTGAACAGTCTGTTACAGGCTACACGGGGGATCTTTGCGTGCCTGTGTGTGTGTGCGTGCGTGAGCTGCTACCGTGGCGAAAAGCAATAAAGTTATCCTGACGCCCACGGCTGCCCCAGCCCTTCATTTGTACACAGCGCGGCGCGTGAAGGCGAGCGCTGTGCCTCCCCTAGGTCGACTCGGCCCAATGTGTACGCCGTGTCAAATGCCGCCGCTGCCGCCAGCCACCCCCTCGCTGCTCAGCTCCGACCGCAATTAATAGGTGCTCGCTAACAACACAGGGTTTGTGTGTGCATGGGGAGCGGTGGCGCAGCGGTTAGCGTGCTGCGCTACGAGCCCGGCGTTTCCCCGACTGCGATTCCCGGTTACGATTGTCTTAATCGGTCCTGGGCCTCCCCTAGGTCTACTCGGCCTCAAATGAGTACCTGGTGCGGTGTGTCAACATCGCCACTGGTGCTGCTCGCACCCACCCCCTCGTGTGCCTGCTGCGGCCTTCACAGTTTTATTGAAGGAACCTGCACCAGTGAGATCGAACCAACGACCCCCTGGGGGTTGCAAGTCCAGTGCGCTGACCACTGCAGCAGCCCTGCCAGCATGTGCGTGCGCGTTATACATAATTGCCTTATCTTTTCTAAAAATAATTACTGCACACTTTACCCCATTAAAGCCTTGCCTGTGTGCCTGCTTATCTGGACCAGATTAGCTTTTTTTCACGCACGCAAAGATAAAGGTCCCCCGTGTAGCTCGTGCATGCTGTTGGGGCAAGTGCGCTTAGCGAGCACCCGTGGTGTAGCCAGAACCGCGCCCCCCACCCGCCTTTGTCTTCCGCGCGTTGATGTTTATACGCTACACCAGGGTGCACGTTACGGCTGAGTCGACCTAGAGGAGTGGGGAGGCCTATGCTCGGTGCAAATGTTCGCCACTTAAGTGGCGGTGACGTCACCACGGCGTTTGTGCCAGGCTAGGTGTACCAACGACACGAGGCGAAGATCCTCCGTAAAGTCTTGAACAGATCTCGGGGCAAGTCCTGTTTGCGAGCGGCACCTGTTCAAGCCAGCACGGCACACGAGGGTTGCGGGTGGCCACGCCCGGCCGCCTTTGTCTCCCCACCGCTCATGTTAAACCACGCACCGCGCCGGGCACGCGCTCATTTGAGGCCGAGTCGACCTAGGGGAGGCCCAGAACCGGTCCGGATAATCGTCACCGGTGCCCGTGAGCGGGAACCGAATTTCGGGGTTTGGCAGCGCGGCGCGCTAACCGCTGCGCCACCGTTCCTCGATGTCAAGGTGGGACGCGATGACGTCATTGGCCGCGTATTCGTACCTGCGGTTGTCATTCGCCCTAAGTGCTCGCTGCCGATGCACGGAGGCGCGCTTGCGTTTTCGTTCACGGCAAAATCTTATTTGGCGCCGAGTGGATTTGCATTGTCGGGTTGCATTGCGGGGCGGGGGGCATAGGGTGACGTTGGGTTCCAGACACAGGCGGGGGAACGTCTGGCCGACGTTCAAGAGTCCGAGTTGGAGAGTCGTGGACCAAACAAACAAAACGCGAAATGTAAATTCGCGGGTTTTTGCCGTGGCACCATCGCCGATGTCACGGGGTTGCTGCTGCTGCTGTTGTTGTTGTTGATGATTAATGATTTGTTATTCACAGCAATATCGTTTGGGACAAATGCTCCGAATGGAAACGCCTCTGAATGCAGTCCTTGCTTGCAGGGGCAGAGGCAAATGCACAGGCCCTGCAATGGCTCGCTCACGCCACTGCTGGCAGAAGGCCCACCGCTAAAATGTTATCTTAGACAGATTTACGTCGCCCCTTATTCCACGGCGCTTTACAGCAACTCTAAAATTGTGCGTAAGATGATAGCGGTTTAAATAAAGAGTGGGTTTATTGTTTACAGCTGCGGTGGTGACACAGAACAGGTGGGAGTGGTTATGGAGTGGTTGGGGTAGTGATGGGGGTTGTGATGGGGATTGGGATCGTGATAGGGGTTGGGGTAGTGATGGGGGTTGGGGTAGTGATAGGGGTTGGGGTAGTGATAGGGGTTGGGGTGGTGATAGGGGTTGGGGTAGTGATGGGGGTTGGGGTTGTGATAGGGATGGGGTAGTGATAGGGGTTGGGGTAGTGATAGGGGTTGGGGTAGTGGTGGAGGTTGGGGTAGTGACAGGGTTGGGGTAGTGATAGGGGTTGGGGTAGTGATGGGGGTTGTGGTAGTGATGGGGGTTGGTGTAGTGATAGGGGTTGGGGTAGTGATAGGGGTTGGGGTAGTGATGGGGGTTGGGGTAGTGATGGGGGTTGGGGTAGTGATGGGGGTTAGGGTAGTGATAGGGGTTGGGGTAGTGATGGGGGTTGGGGTAGTGATAGGGGTTGGGGTAGTGATGGGGGTTGGGATAGTGATAGTGATTGGGGTAGTGTTAGGGGTTGGGGTAGTGATAGGGGTTGGGGTAGTGATAGGGGTTGGGTAGTGATAGGGGTTGGGGTAGTGATAGGGGTTGGGGTAGTGATAGAGGTTGGGTAGTGATAGGGGTTGGGGTAGTGATAGGGGTTGGGGTAGTGATAGGGTTGGGTAGTGAGAGGGGTTGGGGTAGTGATAGTGGTAGGTTGGGTACATGCAAGTCATTGGTCATTGGTGATGAGACCATCAGCTCTACCGCTGGGAATCTAGTTTACTCATTGGTTCTTTCGGTAAAGTCACGTTTCTGCGTGACTTTACCGAAAGAACCAAAGAGTAATTTCTGCAGTCACGAAAGCTTCAAATCAAATCTGGTTTCGTCATGGGCGACTGAAACTTGGAATCAAACCCAGGCCCTTAGTAGTGCTGGAGCCAAATCAGTGTCGTTTTACCCCAAGTCTGTCTATTCCGATTGTGTTATCATTGCCATGGGGTGAGATGAACGATATATTCTGGGAAAGTGCTGTCAGCGAGTGGCAACAACAACAACCGCCATTCGCCACTAAATGGCGGTGACATCACCACGACGCTTGTGCCAGGCTATGCGCACGTTGAGGCCACGTGAAGTGTCGAATGCCCGTTGTCAGGTGGTCACGGGACAGACCCAGTTGCCACGAGTCGACTGACTGAGATGACTGGCTGATGCACCACCTGTGCCCCCTACTGTGCCAACTTGCTGTGCTTTAGCGACCCGGTGCTCCGCTCGTTGTTGTGAGCGTCGCTCCTCTGCCCTCCGTTGTTGTTGGAGGGCGATTGCCTCCAACTGCCCAGTAGCGTCCTTCACGAGCCTCCAGTCATCGGAAAGTCCACTCAGCTCCACATCCTCCTGTACCACATAACTCCATCTCTGCTCTAGCCCGTGCCGCGCCCGTTTAGCCCCCTCTATCCAGACGAACAAAAGTTGTTTAGGAATGCGGTAGCTGAGCATGCGGGCTACATGACCCAGCCAACGCAGCCTTGCCTGCCGGGGGAGCTCACCGATGGGCCTTTGCCCAGATATTTCAAGGATTTGTGAGCTTCTCACACAATCCAGCCTGGTTAAACCCAGGATGGATCGTAGGCAGGCCAGCCTAAATGTTTCTAACCAGTGAAGATGTTCCATTAGGGGGGTCCACGTTTGGCAAGCGTAGAGAAGGGAGGGAATGACCGTGGCCGAGAAGACCTGAAGCTTCGTGCGGAGCGACTGACCAGGTAGCTTCCACACAACGTTACGCAACAGATGAAAAATAATGCCGCTCGACTGATTCGGAGTGAGACCTCTGCTGTCAAACCAGAGCCGGTCATGAGCACACTGACCAGCTATGGGAAACTCCACTCTCTCCACAACTGCCCCAACACCAATTGGGAGTTGTGGGGGTGTAGTGTCCGATGGTACAAAATACCCAGGCAGGTGCTTAGTTTTGGTGGGGCTGATGGTAAGGCCCCACCTCTTCGTGGCATGCTCCAGTCTCAGCCACAGCGTCTCCAACTCCTCTGAATGAGCAGCTATTACCAAATCATTGGCATACATAACGTGGTTGACCAATAGGGAGCCATCCCTTGACCGCACCCGGGCATCGATCAGCCTCCCATTTAATCTGTACCAGGTGGAAATGCCTCCGGTACAGCCATCAAAGGCTTCACGAACTATGTGGTCGAAAAAGATTTTAAAGAATGTGGGAGCCAGAGGACATCCCGGTCGCACTCCAAGGTGAACAGGAAATGGCTCCGACTCCCGGCCACGTAGTTTTACCCGGGCTCGCGCACCATTATGAAGGTCCTTAATGATCGTGAGCAGAGGGTCAAGGACTCCGAAAGGACGAAGATGGACAAAATATGGCATCTGTGCAGGACCGCCCTTTCCTGAAACCGCATTGGGGCTCTGCAAGCCTCTCCTCAGCGTGCCTGGCACACTGAGGAGTGAGATGCCCCTGTAGTTGTTCCAGTCTGTGCGGTCCCCCTTCTTGAAGAGGGGGACCACCAGGGTATCCTTCCAATCCTGTGGAACCCGTCCAGTGGTCCAGACTGTTGTTATGATGTCATGTAGGGTCGTCTGTGCATAAACGGCACCCTCCCTCAGCATTTTGCTTGGGAGATCATCTCTGCCCGGTGCCTTTCCTGGTCTCAGACTCTGGATCGTCTTCAGTACTTCCTCAGCAGATGGTACCTCAGCCAGCCACTCACAAGGGGTGACTTCCAATATTTGAGACACCGCAGCTTCAGCAGGGTCATCCCCACTTTGTCCCACGATGTTTTCCAGGCTGAGGGATTTCTTCTCCCCCAGGCTCTCACAGAAATGCTTAGCAAATCTGCAAGCCTGTTCCTGATGGTAATAGGTGTGGCGCTGCAGGTTACTTTTTTGATGGAGTTAAATAGCGATTAGTGATCGCGGGCCATTGAGGCAGACTCCATCTCTTCAGCAACCTGCGACCACCACCCATCCTTGCAGCGCCTCACGGCTCTCCGAACCTCCGAGCGAAGGCAATAAGCCGCCTCATTCTCAGAAGTGGGATGATGTAGACGATGAGAGTGGGCCTGTCGCTTTTTCTCAGCTATCCTGAACACCTCCTTTGTCAGTCAGGGTCTCTGAGGAGGTCTGGACCGTGTACCCAAAGCAGCCATTGCAGTTGCATGAGCCACAGTCCCAAACCTCGCCCATTTCCCCTCGGCATCTGGAGGAGTGGGGGACGATGCCAACCCAAGCCGCAAGCGATGATGAAATTCTCGCTTGCAACTTTCATCAGCTAGCTGTGACCAGGCCACTTTTGTTTTGAATTGGGTCCTGGGTGTACACCCACCACCGGAGTGGAAGAATGGCAGGCGCATCTTACAGATGACAAGTCGATGGTCAGTGGGCAGATCAGCTCTACGGTAGATCCTGGTGTCAAGGACATGGACCCGCATCCGTTGTTCCGTCGCTATGTAGTCCAGTAAATGTTCTTGCTTGGACCCGGCATGCATCCATGATGTGGTGTGGATGCGCCGATGCCGGAACAGCGTGTTGGTAATGGCAAGCCCATGGGCTGCACAAAAATCTAGCAGCCTCCTACTGTTGTTATTGAGCTGATCTGGCCCATGCCTTCCAATCACTCCAGACCAGGTGCCAGTAATCATGCCCAACTCGGGCATTGAAGTCACCCAACAAGATTACTCTATCTCGAGGGGCCACTTTAGCTAGCACCTGTGACAGGAGGTCATAGAAGGCATCTGACTCATCGGCCTTTGTTGCATCCCTCCACGGATGTTTGTCTTCGGTGGGGGCATAAGTAGCCACGACCACCACTCCTCGCCTCTGGTTGATGAGAACGCGAGCCCAAAGTAGCCTGGGGCTTACCGCTTCCAACACCTCACCGCTACGCTCCCACGCCCCCTTCATTATTTTGTTCAGAAGAAGAGACACTCCGAGTAGAGGACTGTCCACCCCTCATGGTAGCAGGAGCCAGAGCCGGTCCAGCGGACTTCCTGAATACCACTGAGATCCAGGCGGTATTGGTCCAGCTGCCAACAGAGGAGTGGCAGCCTCTCCTCCGCTGTGAGCATTTTAACATTCCACGTGGCCACCCGCAGTGTTTTTGTTGTTTCTGGAGGAGCCCCGAGGGTAAGGATTCAGTCTCCTGGCTCCGCCAAATGGGGTTTGGCCAGGATACGTCATAGACGCCTGTCCCTCTGGGGCCTCCGGCACAATCTTAATTAGATATTTTAGACGCGGTTTTGTGGTAATTAATTGAAAGGTGGAGGGGTTACCAGCCCCTAGCACCCATCCAGAGCCCCCATTTGGCCGCTGTGGTAGTCACAGACGCCATGAGGGGAATGGCCCATCTAAATTGCCCCCCCCCCTACGGCACTGCCCACTACAGCATTGCCGTCCGGCACCAACGAGAAGGTAGGGGGTTTTTTGCCGGACAAGCAGCACCTATGAAGACCGGCACGGCACACGAGGGAGTGGGTGGCCAGCCCACCACACCCGGCCGCCTTTGTCTCTGTCGCGGTGACGTTTTGTACATCGCACCACCAGGTACTCACTAGAGGCCGAGTCGACCTAGAGGAAGCCCAGGACCGGTTCATAAAATCGTCTCTTGAGTGTTGCCACTCGCACGGACGTTCACCACGATGTGTGTCACGCGATCACGGCACCCTCGGTCACTCGTTCACTGTCGCTGACACACAAAGACAAAGATACCCCGTATAGCCCGACTAGAATGTTGGGGCAAGTGCTGTTAGCGAGCACCTACACACACACACGTACACACACGTGTTAACCCTCTCACGTAATAACGACTCGCATACTCATCCTCGCACGTGATCACCCGCTCAATAAATGGCACACGTACAGCCGCTTGCACTGTTACAACAACAGCGATTGTGCCAGGCTAGGTGCGCTTTGAGGCCACGTGAGGTGTCGAAAGCTCGCTGCTGGCAGGAGGTCACGGGACGGACTCCAGGTGCCATGAATTTGTTGAATGAAATGCGTCAGCCGTGCTTTATCCGCCCGGCACACCGCTCGTTGTTGTGAGCGTCGCCTCTCTTGCTCTCCGCTGTTTCTGGATTGTCGACTGCCTCCCAACTGCCCCCCCGCCCCGCCCCCCCCCCCCGTAGCGTCCTTCACGAGCCTCTTACACGTTTAGCTGTTGCACGCACCCAAATTCCCGCGCGCATTCCGTTTAATTCGCACACTCACTGACTCACCCTCTCGCCCGCTCACACTGCCACTCGCTCGCACTCGCTCGCTCGCCCACGCGCAGTCACGCGCATCAACCCCGTGCGCCGACGCGCTCATTTAAGGCCGAGTCGACCTAGGCGACACCCGGCACAGTTTTCATGGCACCGCTCGCAAAAAAAGGCGTCCCTCTGCTGCCCGCAGCACAAGATGTCGATGCAAGCTCACACCGTGTTGCCTTTTCCACCTCGTCGCTCTGCTCATCACCTCCCACCCCATCTCACCTCATCATCTCCTCTCATCCCACCCCCCCTCCCCCCAAAGACAAAGATCCCCCGTATAGCCTTACCGTACTTCATGGGGCAAGTGCGGTTAGCGAATAGCACCTATGAAGGCCGGCACGGCAAACGAGGGGGGTTGGGTGGCCAGCACCCCACCCGGCCGCCTTTGTCTCTCCCTCGATGCGATGTTTACACACCACACCAGCTACTCATTTGGGGCTGAGTCTACCTAGGGGAGGCCCCAGGACCAATTAAAATAGCCGTAACCGACGTTGTCCCGAGGGGAGGAAGCCCAGGGCCGGTTCAAGTATCCGCCACTGTTATTCATCGTGAGCGGGGTTCGAACCCCGGCGGTGGTCAGGTGGTTCGTGGCACGGTGCGCTAACCACACGCGCCACCGCTCCTCCGCCACACCTCCCTCACCATTCGTTCTCTCTCCCCAGCCCCCACCCTCATCCCGAGCTCATCCCTCACGCCCCCTCCTCCCCCCCACCACTCACCTCGCTTCGTCTCCCCTGGAGACGGAGCCAAAAAAGCGGAGCGAGCGTCACCTCCTCGGGTCTGACGTCAATGAAGGAACGAGTATAAAAGCGGCGGGAGATTCGCTCTCTGTTCGCTGAAGCTCTCCCGTGACCGCTCGCTCGCTCTCTCTCTTCACACACCACACACACACACAGCTGCGTGTGTGTGTGTGCGTATAGCGTAACACATTGCTCTGTCGGGAGCGGCGCGATCGTGCGGGCGAAGAAACGGCGGCTTGTGCGCAGAGGACGGACGGACGGACGCCTTCAATAGAGAAGTGGGGGGGGGGTCTCTTTGCGGTCGCTGTCCCTGGTGCTGAAACAACACGGGCGAAAGGTACAGGGCGATGTTGTTGTTGTTGTTTGTTTGTTTGAGGCTCTTCGTCATAAGCGATGTGTGCTGCAACACGCAGCCAGCCGCTGGGCCATCATGATGGGTAATATAATTAAAGTGTTGTGTGCTTTGTCAACTGTTTTTCGCTGATATCCAAGGCTGTGTTGGGTGGCGAGTGGGTGCCGTGTGGATGGATTTTCTTGTGTGTGTTTACTGTGGCTATGTTTGTCGCTATGTATACCTGTCTGTGATTGTGTGTGTGTCTTTGTGTGTGCTCCTGGGGAGCGGTGGTGTAGTGGTTAGCGCTACGCTGCGCTATGAACCTGGCGACCCGAGTTCGATTCCCGCTCACGGCCAACACCAGTGACGATTATCTGAAACGGTCCTGGGCCTCCCCTAGGTCGACTCAGCCTTAAATGAGTACCTAGTGCGGTGTGTAAGCATCGCCACTGGGGAGACAAAGACGGTCGGGCGTGGTGCTGGCCACCCACCCCCTCGTGTACCGTTCCGGCCTTCATAGGTGCTCGCTAACAGCACTTGCCCCTACAGTCTGTTAAGGCTATACGGGGGATCTTTATCTTTTATCCTGTATGTTGTGCGTGTGTCTTTAGCACTCTCGCTAGGGAAACAAAGGTGGCCGGGTGTGGTGCTGGCCACCCATTCTCTCGTATACCGCGCCGGCCTTCATAGGTGTAGTGTGTAGCGGTAGTGTAGTGGTTAGCGCGCTGCGTCTCTGAAGCAATTGGACCTGAGTTCGATTCCCGCTCGCGGCCAATATCGGTTGACGAATATCCGAACCGGTCCTGGGCCTCCCATTGTAGGTCGATTCAGTCGTAAGCGTGCATCTGCTGCGCTGTGTAAACATCGGCGCTGGGGAGATCATCACTATACAACTCACTCGGGTTCCGAGATTAACATTAATAGCTCCTTTAATCATAAAGGTTGTCCCGTACACAATGCTGCTGCTTCTGTTTGTCTCAGCGGTTTGTTTTATCAAAGCAACTCGATATTTATCAGGGTTTACCACAACAAGCTGCATGTTATCGTCAATTCCACTGCACGGTATTAGCGCTGCACGGCAACGCTGTATGTTAATCCAGCATTGTCAAGATGTATGCGGGGAGATTTAAAATGCGTTCACGGGCATAGCATTTTAATCTTAAATACACGGAACACATTTTCGTACCGTCATATGTTATCAACGGGTATATTACATTTTTAAAAATAAAATTTACAGAGTCAATACGCTTGCCTCCCTACACTTGAATAAATACGGCATCAGCGTTCATATTTTTCACAGGAATTGCATGCAACTGGTGTGCGCATAACACGGTTGCTGAATACGAAATAGGTTAACTCTGAAGTCGTTTTTGCTCGTGCCGTATGGTTTAACTTTGTGTTTAAATTCGTCCAAATGTTCATACTGGAAGGACCATTGCCGAGAAACGTCTTTTACCTTTAACAAAAATGAATAAATAAATAGTCTGTTATCTTTCTCCAGATAAAGCCAACGGCGCTATATGCGGCTCTAGTTCAGAAGCGATCTGACCACAAATGACATAGCTCAAAGAAGTGGCTCGTCACGTGGAGAATTATCGCAGACAAATAATATAATCTATCAAGGCCACGGCGTTATTGACCAGTGCGTTGTTTTGCTTTGTTACAGGGGCTTAGTTCAGATACATTCTGAACCATTATTACATCGGGTTTAAAAAAAAAAATCTGTGGGTTAAAAAATATTATTTCTATCAATTGTTGACAACATTTGTACCAGTGGAATATGATTAGTCGCCATCTCTGTACAGCTTAAAGACTTGTGTGTGGGGGGGGATGGGGGGGGAGCGGTGGCGCAGTGGTTAGCGCGCTGCGCTATCGTCACTAGGAAGACAAAGGCGGCCGGATGCGTGTGTGTGTGTGCTCGTCATACGACCCCCATCGTGTGCTGAGCCGGCCTTCATAGGTGCTCGCTAACAGCACGCACTTGCCCCAGCAGTCCGTTAAAGGCTACACGGGGGATCTTTGTCTATGTGTGTGCGTGCGCATGGCTACATCCATGTGTGCGTTCATATGCACGTGTTTTCGCACGCCTATACGCGTCACACCTATCAACGTGTGTGTGTGTGCATCGTTCGTATGAGTGTGTGTGCGTGCGGGTGTTTAATAGGCGCTCGCAAACAGCGCTTTCCCCCTAATCTATAATGCAGCACGGAGGATCGCATGTGTGTGCGCGTGAGACACGCGCGGACCGGGTCTTGTTCTGACCACGAACCCCTCTCGTATAATAATGATAATACAAGTCTCGATAACCCAAAAATATGTGCTCGCAGACAGGAATTTTCCACAACAGCCCGTTGATAGCAATGTTCGAGACACGCACACAAAATAATAAAACACTCGCTGATTTCTAAAGAGAGCGGATCGCATTCCCTTATTAGGAGATGCTATAAATAAGTCAGCATTTGCGTCACGTTGACGTCATTACTGCAATCTCCCAGCAGAGAGGCCATATGAGTTAGATTCCTGGCCATTCATTCATGAAAATATATCGTGTGTACTCATTGATGGGGGGGAAAAAAGACGAGTTCAATCAATTCATTGATACATTTCTGGACTCGATCAAATTTCTCGACTCAGTCATACGATGCTATCCGATTCGTGTCGAATAATTAATGATAATAATGAATTAAATTAAATTCAATATTCATTCAAAGCAGAATGTTAGTGATTGATTCGATAAATTAAATATTCATTTTAATGAATATATATTTTTTAATGTATTAGAAACACAAATTGATAGGAATCTTAAATAATTTCGGTCATATTAACTTTAATTTAGACCAATATAAAACAAAAATCTCTGACGCAGTCCGCAAAATATTCCGTTAATGAATTAGCACTTAACAAATATTTATTTATTTATTCTCAATCTATAAATCAGTCGACTAATTGTATTTAAAACGCACCGTGACGTCAACTGTCCGCAAGTAATTAATTGAAATCTAACCAATATAAAATAATTTAATCTGCTAAATTAATAAATTATTCAACACATTGATGATCACGACGGTGAATGGAAGCTTTCAATTGAGCAGGTGCTATTCAGTGGATGATGCTGCTGCTGCTGATGATGCTTAATCGATTACGTAACGTAGCCTTAATTCTAGATTTGAAGCTTTCGTGACTGCAAGGATTCATATTCTTAGGTTTTTTCGTTAAAGTCACGTAGGTAAAAAATTTAAATTGAAATTAATAAAAGTAAAATAAAAATCACGACGTTTCGGAGGCAACACAAGCTTCCGTCTTCAGGTGGAACCGTCACAGCCCGACAGCTGTATCATTTGTTTTACCTACGTGACTTTACCGAAAAAAACCGAAGAATAACTTAGCCTTCTACACACACGGCGATCCATTTATAGATAACCTACTAATTCCCCATGGACTCGTTCTTGTTAACCTCACCTGACGTAATCATCGGAGGCTGTACGCATGGCACGAGACGTGTCCGGGCGAAGGGTTAACAGATGCGACGAGTCCATTGAGATTGATGGTGTTCATTTCTCTTGAGGATTTATCCCAATCAACTTAGTGGGGTATCTATAAATGGACCACCCAGTGTGTGTTATAAATAAGTGGGGGGCGGTGGTGTAGCGGTTAGCGCGCTGCGCTATGAACCCAGCGACCCGAGTTCGATTCTCGCTCACGGCCAACACCAGTGACGATTATCTGAACCAGCCCTGGGCCTCCCCTAGGTCGACTCGGCATCAAATGAGTACCTGGTGCCGTGTGTAAACATCGCAACTGGGGAGACAAAGGCGGCCGGGTGTGGTGTTACCCACCCACTCGTGTGCAGTGCTGGCCTGCATAGGTGCTCGCTAACAGCACTTGTCCCTACAGTCTGTTACAGGCTACACGGGGGATCTTTGTCTTTGTTTAATAAATTGGTTAACCGAGGCCCGAGCTGGTTCACCACCCTCCGCGTTGTGAATGATCGTAATCATTTCCATTCACGAATCGATTATTCTCATAACCTATTGATTCACTGGCACCTATAGGGGCGCCACGGTGGCGAGATTGAACTCAATCATAGCAATGAGACGAAACAATCGAGAGGCACATTACAATACAAACTAGAGAGACAATACAAACGAGACATACAAACTAGACAGACAATACAAACTAGAGAAACGAGACAGACAATACAAACGAGACAGACAATACAAACGAGACAGAATACAAACGAGACAGACAATACAAACTAGAGAGACAATACAAACGAGACAGACACTACCAACGAGACAGACACTACAAACGAGACAGACAATACACACGAGACAATACAAACGAGACAGACAATACAAACGAGACAGACAATACAAACGAGACAGACAATACAAACCAGACAGACAATACAAACGAGACAATACAAACGAGACAGACAATACAAACGAGACAGACAATACAAACGAGACAGACAATACAAACGAGACAGACAATACAAACAAGACAGACAATACAAACAAGACAGACTGTACAACAGAAGACAAAAGAAGAGGGAAAAGTTTATTCACCAATCGAACAAAAACCTGAATCGACTGCCAATCATTAGTTTCCAAGTTCATAGATCATTCCTTCCGGGGCTCAATAAAACTGGTACAACTTTTGACTTGAAGCTTTCGTGACTGCAGGGATTCATATTCTTGGTTCTTTACTGAAAGAACCAAGAATATGGTCCAACTTTGTGATGCATCAACAAGTAGGCGTGTTTCAGGGTATGTCCGTCACACAATTTTGACGACATGATTCGTCATTTAGATTTTCAAATAACTTAGTTTTTGTTTGCGATTAATATAATTTCTACGTGGTGTGAATTTGGAACACATACCGCTGTACACGAATTACACTATTCAATGGAATAATCGATTCAACGCAACTCAACTTAATTTGGAGCTTTCGTGACTGCAGGAATTACTCTTTGGTTCTTTCGGTAAAGTCACGTAGAAAGATAAAATAATAAATTAAATACTAGCATACGACGTTTCGATTGCAACACAAGCAATCATCATCAGGTACAAATGAAATAGAAATACAAATCTAGTATACCCTACAGGGTGTTGACTGTTATGTTATCCGACTCTCTGTTGTATTACATTACATTTCTAAGTATACTAGATTTGTGTTTCTATTTCATTTATACCTGATGATGATTGCTTGTGTTGCAATCGAAACGTCGTATGCTAGTATTTAATTTATTATTTTCTCTTTATACGTGACTTTACCGAAAGAACCAAAGAGTAACTCAACTCAACTTTATTTTACCAGGTAAGGCTCACTGATGGCTTGTTTTCAGAAGCGACCTGGCCACAAATGATTGCTCAACGAAGTGGCATATCACGTGGCAATTGCAATATTAGCCAAATGCTCTAAAAGCGTGATGTTGATTCTAAACGTGGGGGGGGGGGGGGGAAACTTGGAGGACCCGGAGAAAAATCCACGCGACCACGGGGAGAGAGAGAAACGCAAACTCCAAATACACAGCAGCAGGCGTCAGGGTCGAGATAGAACCCACGACCTCCTGTGTACCAGGCGAGGTAGTTAACATCTCCTAGCCACCGTGATGATGATGAGAAAGAGAGAGACACGCAAACTCCAAATACAGAGCAGGCGTCAGGGTCGGGATAGAACCCACGACCTCCTGTATACCAGGCGAGGTTGTCAACATCTCGCCATCAATTATTTGGTGATGGCGCTTGTGCCGCTGCGTTGGAAGTTGTGCAAAAGCAGAGCCAACAACAACAACAACTCAACAATGTTCATCAATAACAACACTGCATTGCCTTGAAAGTAAACATGTATAATAGGCGACGTTTCGGGCAACGGCCCTTCTTCATAGCAAACTGATAGGCCAGTGTGACAGACTGCAGTTATTGACACCAATGAGGCCTACTGGGAATTAGATGTTGACATTTGTTTCTGGTGGAGCACGTTGAATTTCCACCACACTGACAGTCCCAGCAAAGGGACATTGAGACGTCACCTTTGACCTTTGACATCGCCTGCGGAATGGGGTCAGCTCATTCCACGTGAAATTGGCCAAGATCATCCCGACGTGGCACGACCCCTTGCGTCTTGAGACTCACCGAGACCCGCGGGGACAATTTCCGCGCGGCGCTTTCTTTGATGACTTTTCTTGCGGCTCTTGAGAGTTTGAGGTGTTTGCCTTTTGTTTACCGAATTCGAAAAGAATGCATCCTCTTGTTATTTTGGTTGCATCGAAGTCCAGTTCACCATGGGAGTCCAGTTTACCATGGGAGTCCAGTTTACCATGTTAGTCCGGTTTACCATGGAAGTTCAGTTTACCATGGAAGTTCAGTTTACCATGGGAGTCCAGTTTACCATGTTAGTCCGGTTTACCATGGAAGTTCAGTTTACCATGGAAGTTCAGTTTACCATAGGAGTCCAGTTTATCATGGAAGTTCAGTTTACCATGGAAGTTCAGTTTACCATGGAAGTTCAGTTTACCATGGGAGTCCAGTTTACCATGGAAGTCCAGTTTACCATGAGAGTCCAGTTTACCATGGGAGTCTAGTTTACCATGAGAGTCCAGTTTATCATGGAAGTCCAGTTTACCATGGAAGTCCAGTTTACCATGGGAGTCCAGTTTACCATGGGAGTCTAGTTTACCATGGGAGTCCAGTTTATCATGGAAGTCCAGTTTACCATGGAAGTCCAGTTTACCATGGAAGTTCAGTTTACCATGGGAGTCCAGTTTACCATGGAAGTCCAGTTTACCATGGGAGTCCAGTTTACCATGGGAGTCTAGTTTACCATGGGAGTCCAGTTTACCATGGGAGTCCAGTTTACCATGGAAGTTTAGTTTACCATGGAAGTTCAGTTTACCATGGGAGTCTAGTTTACCATGGGAGTCCAGTTTACCGTGGGAGTTCAGTTTGCCATGGGAGTTCAGTTTACCATGGGAGTCTAGTTTACCATGGGAGTCCAGTTTACCATGTTAGTCCGGTTTACCATGGAAGTTCAGTTTACCATGGAAGTTCAGTTTACCATGAGAGTCTAGTTTACCATGGAAGTTCAGTTTACCATGGAAGTTCAGTTTACCATGTTAGTCCGGTTTACCATGGTAGTCCGGTTTACCATGGAAGTTCAGTTTACCATGGAAGTTCAGTTTACCATGGGAGTCCAGTTTACCATGTTAGTCCGGTTTACCATGGAAGTTCAGTTTACCATGGAAGTTCAGTTTACCATGGGAGTCCAGTTTACCATGTTAGTCCGGTTTACCATGGAAGTTCAGTTTACCATGGGAGTCCAGTTTACCATGGGAGTCCAGTTTACCATGGAAGTCCAGTTTACCATGTTAGTCCGGTTTACCATGGAAGTTCAGTTTACCATGGGAGTCCAGTTTATCATGGAAGTTCAGTTTACCATGGAAGTTCAGTTTACCATGGGAGTCCAGTTTACCATGGAAGTTCAGTTTACCATGGGAGTCTAGTTTACCATGGGAGTCCAGTTTACCATGGAAGTTCAGTTTACCATAGGAGTCTAGTTTACCATGGAAGTCCAATTTACCATAGGAGTCCAGTTTACCATGGAAGTTCAGTTTACCATGGGAGTCCAGTTTACCATGGAAGTCCATTTTACCATGGGAGTCCGGTTTACATGGAAGTCGAGTTCACCATGGAAGTCCAGTTCACCATGGAGGTCCAGTTTACCATGGCGGCTCTTTAAGGACCGCTTGGTGACAGTTATTTGTTGAGGACCATCACCGTCTCGAATTCACCACCACACTGCATAGCGGCTCTTGAAATATTGCTGGGTTTATTTGTTATTTTTTTTACCGAAATCTTAAAAAAAAAAAATCGTGCCTCTGCTTGTCCGTCGCCCCCCTCTCTCCCTTCCCCCACCTTGCCACGCGTCGTTCTGATGGACCCCTGTTGTTGTGCGCGTGTCTCTGCCACAGCCATGCCCTCTGAGACGATGCCCTCCTCATCCGCCGCCGCGTGGTGGCACTGCGTGGCCTGCGTCGTTGCCCTTCTGGCCACGTGCGTCTCAAGCATCCCACTCACGTCACCCCAGGCTCACAAGTACTTCCACCCGCAACAACAACAACAACAGCAGCAACAACAACAACAGCTGCTGTCCATGACAGCCGCGCAACCGCTAGCGTACGCCTCGGTCTCCACCACCCACCGGGCCGGCTCCCTGGATGAGCCTTCGTCCAGAAGTTTGTCCGAGGAGGAGCTCCTCAAGACGCTGAGCGCTTTGCAGGCGCTGGAAGAAGAAGGCGAGGTGCTCGCCTACCTCGCCAGCCTCCGCTCCGGCTCGCGGGGCCGCCAGGCGCAGCGCGAGGTCGCCACCTCCGAGTCCATGCTCGAGTCTCTGCTGCTCGAGGCTCTGGCCAGGAGAGACCAGGGACTGCAGACTCGGCAGGTGGAACAGGAGGAGGACGAGAAGCAGCAGCAGCAGGAGGATGATGATGATGAGGAGGAGGAGGTGGTGAGGGAGATGCTGGCAGGCCAGCCACGGAGGATGCCTCGCCACGGCAGAATCTTCTCGCCGCTCTACAGCCAGAAGAGCCGCTCGGACGGGCTCGGTGTTGAGAACGGAGATGACGATATCGACGACGATGGTGGTGAGGAGGAGGACATTGGTGGTGGAGCTGCTGCGACCGGCAACGCTGGCTACGGTGACGATGGCGCGGTGGAGGAGGAACTGGAGGAGAATCGAGCGGCGCGCTGGAGATCTGGCGGCAACAACGAGGAGGACGAGGAGGACGAGGAGCGTGAAGCCAACGGCGGCGAGGAGGAGGAGGAGGACGAGGAGGCGGGAGAGGCGCGGGATCTACTCCAACTTCTGGAGGCGCTCCAGGGTCGCGGCACGAGGCAGAGCGAGGGCCGTGGAGGAGGAGGAGGAGTGGGCCGGCAGGCGAGCGAAGCGGCGGGAGCGGAGGACGTGAGGTCCGTGGCCGTGATGGAGGCGCGTCGCCGCAACGACAAAGCGGTCGGCCAGAGGCCGCGCTTGCTGAAGCAGCAGCAGCAGCAACAACAGCAGCAGCTGGACAGGGAAGATGAAGAGGCTTTGGATCAGGCTGCCAATCTGCTGCTGCACTTCGCCCTGCAAGCCGGAGAGAAGGAGAACTCAGCGCCTCCTCCTCGGTCCCGTGGTCCCAACGCTGCACCGCGCCCGAGGCCTCCGTATCCTGGCCAGGCCCGAGGGGAACGGCCTCCGATGTCCAAGGGGCGCGTGGAGGGAAGGCACCGCCCGAGACCTGCTCACGACGGGGACCAGGAGGAGCAGGAGGATGAGGAGCGCACAGCGGAACTGGAGAACCTCGTGAAGCTGCTGCTGCTACAAGAGGCTGAAGGAGAAGGCCGTGATGGTGGTGGTGGTGCTGGTGACGACGACGATGCTGATGCTGATGATGGTGGTGGTGCTGTTGAGAAGCAGCAGCAGCAGAGGCAGAGAGGAGATGGTCAGGGTCGGAGTAAAGCGACCGGCAAGGGCGTTGGGTCGTCAGCTCGCACCGCCGCCTGGCAGGAGGCACCTGCTCAAGGACGCCACGGGCCCAAGGATCACAAGCGCGGTGGGGCGATGGACGAGGAAGGCGACGCGGCAGCGGCGGAGGAGGTTGAGGAGGTTGAGGAGGAGCAGGGCTTGGATCGGGCAGCGAAGTCTCGGCAGTCGGCGAAGGAGGGGGAGGAGGAGAGAGGTGATGGAGAGGGAGGGAGGTCGGAGGAGGAGCACGCGGCTGAAGAGGAGAAACGGGACAACGAGATCCTCCACGAGCTGCTGCAGTACCTCAAGCTGGACGAGGAAGGTCGACTCGAGGAGAGTCAACCTCCTCCACCACCTCCTCCTCCTCCTCCACATCGGCTCGACGCTCCTCGTTCGGCGGACGACGACGCTCGAATCGTTGAAGAACTTTCAAAGTTCATCATCGACGACGGTGGTGACGACGACGACGATGACGACGACGACGATGTAGAAGACACGGTGGAGGTGGAAGACCTCGAGGAGGAGGATGATGGCGACGACGACGACGACGATGATGATGGCGATCGCCGCAAGCGAGTCTCGCCCTCGTATCGCCAGCAGAAGGGCCACGGCCCCAGCGTGGAGCCGCGTCTGGACCTGGAGGGCCTCCTAGTGGAGCTCCTCCAGGGGGCCGCGCGCGTTAAAGGGGACGGGGCGGGCGAAGTTTCTCGCTACGCGTCGGCGCCATCGTAGGGAGCCGGCGATCGCGAACGAATCGATGAATAAAGGCATTTGACATATAACCTCGCAATGTAAACGTGACGATGATAAGTTCTGATGGTCGTGGGAGTCTGTGGGTGGGCGGTCGGGTGGGGTGAGGGGGGCTTTGGTTGCTCCGATAGAGACTTCTTCTTGTCGCCCACTTGGATAGGAGGGACGTCTCGCTCATCCTCCTATGCAATTGTGGGAACAGGGAGGTCTATGGATGGGACCCCATTTCTTTTTGTTTTGTATCACTGGCGATGACACGGTTGCTGCACAGATGTCGCCACCAATTCTTAGAGTACGGTATATATACATACAGTACAGGCATGCACATACAAAGATAAAGACAAAGGTCCCCCCACCCTCCATATTGTCGTAACAGGCTGTCGGGGCAAGTGTTGTTTGCGAGAACCCATCAAGGCATACGTACCTACCAAAAGACAAAGTCCCATATATACATACGTTCTCATCGGCTAACTCTGGCGCACACAAACCGGGCAACACACACACACGCGAAAAAACACGCTCGCGCCTAACAGCGGGGACGTGCAGAAAACGAGCTCGTTCGAGACTCGAAAAAAACCCATCGCGACCTCCTTCTTAGCTGCGGCATTACTCCTCGAAGCCACTGGGTGGCGAGCGGCAGTAGACCTCAAAATTGGAATTTAGCGCACAAAGACAAAGCTCTCCTGTGTAGGCTGAACAGACTGTCGGGGCAAGTGCGGCTAGCGAGCGCCTATGAAGGCCGGCACGGCGCGCGAGGGGGGTGGGTGGCCAGCAACCACGCCCGACCGCCTTTGTCTCCCCAGTGGCGATGATGTTAATCAGACTCGGGTCGCCAGGTTCGTAGCGCGCCACGCGGCTCCACACATCTCACACACCACTCTCTCAAGCCTGTCATAACAGAATGATAGATACATCTCTAGAGCATTCCGGGTGTACTTCCATCTAGCCCCCCCCTCCTCCTCCATCCCCCTCCGCCCCCTCCCCGAATTTCGGAGATTAAATCGATAACAGCTCCGAGGAAACAATCGATAAAACGACAACGACGTAAATTGTTTCACTTGAGATCACAAGGACAGGCGCTGTCGAATCTGTCCATCACCTGCCGTGGAAGTTTGTCGACCACACGCGCACACAACAAAGACAAAGACAAAGATCCCCCGTGTAGCCTGTAACAGACTGTAGGGGCAAGTGCTGTTAGCGAGCACCTATGAAGGCCGGCACGGCACACGAGGGAGGTGGGTGGCCGGCCCCCTTTGTCTCCCTAGTGGCGATGTTTACACACCGCTCCAGGTACTCATTTGAGGCTGAGTCGACCTAGGGGCGGCCCAGGACCGGTTCAGATAATCATCACTGGTGGTGTTGGCCGTGAGCGGGAATCGAACTCGGGTCGCCGGGTTTGTAGAGCAGCGCGCTAACTGCTACACCACCGCTCCTCACACACACACACACGCGTACACACACACAGACACACGTACACATGCAGACACACGTACACACACACGCGTACACACAGACACACGTACACACGTACACACACACGCGTACACACACACATGTACACACACACAAACGTACACACAAACGTACACACACACACGTACACACAGACACACGTACACACACACGGACACACACACAAACGTACACACACACGGACACACACACAAACGTACACACAAACGTACACACACAAACGTACACACACACAGACACACATGTTAGCGTCGTCAGTCACCATCTCTGCTCTATCCACTGCTGGACGCACACTACACTACACGCACAACAAAGACAAAGGTCCCCCGTATAGCCTTCAACACGCTGCTGGAGGCAAGTGCTGTGAGCGAGCGCCTACGAAGGGCGGCACGGCGCGCGCGAATGGGGTGGTGGTTGGGTTGTGGCCAACAGCACGACCCGGCCGCCTTTGTCTCCCCACGGCTGATGTTAACAGCACACCAGGTAATCATCATTTAAGGCTGAGTAGATCTAGGGGAGAGCCGGGCTCGGTTCAGATATTCGACACTGATGTTAGCCGTGAGCGGATAATCGAATTTATGTCCGCCCGGGTTTCGTAGCGCAGTTCACGAGCAAACTCCCCTGCCGCTCCCCACAAGACAAAGATCCCCCGTATAGCCTTAGCGGACTCTCGGGGCAAGTGCGATTAGCGAGTAGCACCTATGAAGGTGACTGCTCCCCTACAGACAGACACACACAATATACACACAAGTGCACTATACAAAACACAGCTGTGCGTACACACGGACACGAATGTACACACACATCAGCTCATCGCATCCCCGGCGTGTTCGCTCCTTTGACTGCCACTCCTTCGCTAGTCTCGTGGTATCCGGACATCTTCTTCCATGGCGAGAGGGACGCCACTGTGGCGAGGAGATGTTGACTACCTCGCCTGGTATACAGGGGGGAGGGGGGGGGGGGTCGTGGGTTCGATCCCGACCCTGACGCCTGCTGTATATTTGGAGTTTGCGTCTCTCTCTCATCATCACGGTGGCTGTGAGATGTTGACTACCTCGCCTGGCATACAGGAAGGGGGGGGGGGGGGTCGTGTGTTCGATCCCGACCCTGACGCCTGCTGTATATTTGGAGTTTGCGTCTCTCTCTCATCATCACGGTGGCTGTGAGATGTTGACTACCTCGCCTGGTATACGGGGGGGGGGGGGGGTTCGTGGGTTCGATCTCGACCCTGACGCCTGCTGTATATTTGGAGTTTGCGTCTCTCTCTTCATCACGGTGGCTAGGAGATGTTGACTACTTCGCCTGGTGTATAGGAAGTCGCGGGTTCGATCTCGACCCTGACGCCTGCTGCTGTATATTTGGAGTCTGCGTGTCTCGCGTGACGATGATCCACTTCCTTGAGCTGTCGTTTGGAGCCGAGCCGCTTCTGAAAAAGAGCCACACAGCTGAGTTGGGGGCCTTACCTTGGTAAAATACACAAAACACACAAGAAGTGAAACAGACGGATTTGTTCTGGAATCCACGTGCTCCCCCCCCATCTCTTTCTGGACCGTGTCTCTCATGTGGAATTGCCTAACAAGCACAAGACTAAGATCCCCCGTGTAGCCTTGACAGACTCTAGGGGCAAGTGCTGTTAGCGAGAATCTATGAAGGCCGGCACGGATCCACGAGGGGGTGGGTGGCCAGCACCACGCCCGGCCGCATTCGTCTCCCCAGTCGCGATGTTTACACACCGCACCAGGTACTCAATTGAGGCTGAGTCAACCTGGGGGAGGCCCAGGACCGGTGTTCGCCGTGAGCGCGAATCGATCACGGCACTTGCCCCAACAGACAACAGACACACACACACACCGACACACACACCGACACACACTCTCACACACACACACACACACTTTCACACACTCTCTCACACACAGACTCTTACACACACTCACACACACACTCTCACACACACTCACACACACTCATAAACACACTCTTACACACACACTCACTCACACGCTCACACACACTCTCACTCACACATACACTCACACACTCTCTTACACTCTCACACACACTCACACACTCTTAAACACACACTCTCACTCACACGCTCACACACACTCTCTCACACACTCTCACACACACACACTCTCACACACTCTCACACACTCTCACTCACACTCTCACACACAGTCTCACACACACTCTCCACGCTTCTATGCACACTTCTCAGCTTTCGTTCCGTCATGTGTCTGTAGCCGCGTCTCTGCTCCGTCGCACGTCATCGTGGGGCCACGTGCGACGATTTGAAGCCTCCTCCATCCCGTGGGTCCGTGGGGATCCTCGGCCGCTCTGTCGACGTTCCGAACCCAGTCCCGTCCGCATGGCTACGAAGCGAGAAGATCACGTGATTATTTTGAGGGTTACATTTTCCTTTCAAGACATCCCGATATTCATTGTGAAAACGGAATGTTATCGTTTAAAAAGTGCCTGTTGTGGTTGTATAAGTATATAATGGTCTGTTAACGTGAACATGTGTGTGTGTGTGTATGCACATGAGACAGTACAGGATACGGAATTGTCCGGATTATAAGACGCAACCCCAAACCGCGTGCCGTGTGTGAATAAAGTACCTGAGATCCTGTCTCACACACACAAAGACAAAGATCCCCCCCCCACCGTGTAGCCTTCACAGACTGTTGGGGTAAGTGCTGTTTGCGAGCAGCACCTATGAAGGCCGCCACGGGATACGAGGGGGTGGGTGGCCAGCACCACGCCCGACCGCCTCTGTCTCGCTCATTTGAGGCCGAGTAGACCTAGGGGAGGCCCAGGACCGGTTCAGATAATCGTCACTGGTGTTGGCCGTGAGCGGGAATCGAACTCGGGTCACTGGGTTCGTAGCGTGACGTGCTAACCGCTACACACTCTCACACACACTCACACTCTTACACACACTCACACACTCACACTCTTACACACACTCACACACTCACACACTCTCACTCACACACTCACACACACTCTCACACATACACTCACACACACACTCACACACTCACACACACACTCACACATTCTCACTCACACACTCACACACACACTCTCACTCACACTCTCACACACACACTCACACACTCTCACTCACACACTCACACACACTCTCACACACACTCTCACACACACACTCACACACTCACACACTCACACACACACTCACACATTCTCACTCACACACTCACACACACACTCACACACTCTCACACACTCACACACTCTCACACACACACTCTCACTCACACACACTCACACACCCTCTCACACACACTCTCACTCACACACACTCACACACTCTCACTCACACACTCTCACTCTCACACACACACTCTCACACACACACTCTCACACACACTCACTCACACACTGTCACACACACACTCTGACTCACTCACACACTCTCACTCACACTCTCTCACTCTCACACACACACTCTCACACACACACTCTCACTCACACACTCTCACTCACACACTCTCACACACACTCTCACACACACACATATACCAACCGGATCATTAGACACAGCATTCCTTGCTTTTAAATACACAGCAGGGGATAGGCGGAGAGGGAGTGGGTCTTATAATCTGGAAAATACGTAACATGTAATTTTGTATTACACAGTATTTTATGATATCCATCACTGGCACAACGGCTTGTGTGATGATGGTGATGATGATGATGGTGATGATGGTGATGATGGTGATGATGATGATGGTGATGATGGTGATGATGGTGATGATGGTGATGATGATGTACGTATGTGTGGTGAACTTCTTTCGCACCGTACGCAGCCCACCGTGCTAATCGGAGGCAGGAGTGCGCACCACGGCAGGGAGGATAGGTCGCCAGGATCCACGCAGACTTTCAATGGCTCCATTTGTGACTTTCACAAATTCGCTCGATCCAAAATTGTGTACAGTGTTTCCTCGCCTCACGCGAGCAGATTTAGCATATTGTTGTATAAACTTCGTTGAATAAATAATCACATTTTGTTTTGTCCCGCCAGCCTATTTTTTTAAATTTGGTTCGCTGTCGATCCACCTCTGGACGAGGGCCTCTTTCCACGCCGTGTCGCTCCTGGGAGGTGATTTGATAATGTCGGTGACCATACTTCACCACGCAGGCGAATGCGGCTGTCATCCCAGTCTGGAAGAACTCTCCGTCTGGCTCCTCACTCCACTCACAGCTCACAGCTCAGGTCGCGTGCTCGCCACACAGACAGCCGCTGTCCCCCCCCCCCCGTGAGTGATTCTGAAGCTGGGGAGACACGTGGGGAGACACGTGGGGTGGCACTGGGAACTCGGTGCGGTGAGCGTGGTGGGGTTCGTCCAGATTTCACGCGGATTTTCTCCCGATTTGTTTTAAAATCCAGATTTCTCTGCAGTAGCTGTCAATCTTCTCCCCATTGCTTTGGGGCGAGCTTGTCACGTGCACCCTGTTGGCTTTCACTGAACAACGCAGACATCACGAGCCCAAGCGCCGAAACGAAGAACGGCAGAATCAATCTACCGCTATGAAATGTTTCGAATGTTTCTAAAACACACGTGGTGGTGGGTGTCCATTTTTTTTTTGGAGAAAAAAAAACGATCGTCAAACCATTCTTGTTGTATCGCTGTACTTTGTGGAAGTCTACAAAAGTTTGGGATCACTCCAGCCAGTGATGGGTTCTGGCCCACTGGGAGGCCCCATTCCTCCCCCTCCCCCCCGCCCCACCTCGATATGTAAACTCACAGCGGGACGACAAGAGGTGTAAACGAGAGACGTGGCGAGGTGAGAGAGGTTCGACACAGACGTAGATTAGCCTGAGATGTTAGTGGCATGGGAAACGCTGGTATAACGCGTGTGGAGTCAGACTTCAGGGAGACAACGTGGGATGATGAGAGAGTTTCGACATCTTGTTGTAGCTGTTAGGATTTAAATATGAGCTGGTATATTAAGTTAACTCATGTATATTTTTGTTATACATCTGCGGGTAACCCCCACCTTTACCAACTTGGGGGGGCGCTCTGCTTTTGCTTGGTGTTTTGTAAGCCAGCATTCACGGCCAGCAGATAAGCCTAACACACATGTAACATACATGTGTATGTCATTGCTTTTACAGACTAGAACGGTACCGGTTCATGCTGTACGACGGTTCAACTATAAATCATCTGTGCGTCGTGAGTCCAAAAATAAAATCGTAGACATTGTTTTCGCGAATTTGATAAATGTATTTGTTTTAATAGAAAAAAAACCCATCCGAGTGCATCATTTAAGTAGCCTTAGTGGAACCAGTATATAAATATATATTTTCTGCTGCAAATAAAAAAAAACACAAAAAAAATAAAGCAACCCCTTTGCCTGTTTCAGCTGTCCTACTGTGGTTAGCCCGTTCGCCGCTGTTGTATCCGTGTATATAGTCTGTGTAAGATGTTGATTGAATAAAGATTGTCATCTATACTTCGGTTATTCGGTTCTGAGTATTTGTTGCAGTGCGACGGGGCTGTCCAATGTCCGGTGGAAACGAGGTCAGAGTGCGTGGTGGGTTGACTGATCTTCCATTCCAGTTTAAAGGGTACAAACCTATTACTATATTTTGCCACTGGTAAAGGAGGTCTCATAGTGTAAATGCTTACCCCGAGCTCTCAATACTCTGATAGTGCGCTGTCTTTGAGTTGTACGCCTTTTGGCGTCATCTGGTCCAACACCAATGGAGACTAGGCTCTAAGAAAAGCTGTCTCGGGTGTGGACCAATCAACTTCAAGGACAGTGCATATTATTATCATTATCAGAGTTGTTTCTTTTTGTTTGCATTTGACTGCTTGTGTTGTGGTTATTGCAAACATGATGCCTTGTATAAAGGTGTCAGTTTTGTACCAGTTGAAAGGGTGAAAACCTACTACTACTGATCTTCCATTCTCCGCCAGCTTCACAGCAGAGCTGATATTCAACTAAAACTGAACTAAAACATAGTAATAGGTTTTTACCCTTTCAACTGGTTCAAAAACTGACACCTTTATACAAGGCATCATGTTTGCAATAACCACAACACAAGCAGTCAAAATTCAAACAAAACAGAAACAACTCTGATGATGATAATGATATGCACTGTCCTTGAAGTTGATTGGTCCACACCCGAGACAGCTTTTCTTAGAGCCTAGTCTTCATTGGTGTTGGACCAGATGACGCCAAAAGGGTGCACACAACCGCTTGAAGTTAAGCCCTCGCTAAGCCAAATCTGATTGAACGGACAACGCGAACTATAACAACAGCTTTTAGCCCTTCTGGCAATAATAGCAGTTGTGTCAAGATGTTAAAACACCAAACATAATCCTTATTCAATGAATCATGTGTCTGCATTAAGCACACGCGCTTGTGGTGAACATACCAACAAAAAACATACTCTGGTAATATATGATGCGTTGTCTTTGACACTGATTGGTCCACACCAGAGACAGCTTTCTTTTGAGCCTCGTCTCAAACGGTGTTAGACCAGAGAACGCCAAAAGGCGAACAACACGAATACAATTGTAACTGTGCTGCTCACAGCCAAACGCGAGGAGTTTAGATTTGAAGCTTTCGTGACTGCAATGATTCATACTCTTAGTTCTTTCGGTAAAGTCACGTAGGTAAAAAATGAAATAAAAATTAATAAAAATAAAAACAATAAAATCACGACGTTTCGGAGGCAACACAAGTCTCCGTCATCTGGCTGTGACGTTCCCACCTGATGACGGAGACTTGTGTTGCCTCCGAAACGTCGTGAATTTATTGTTTTATTTTTATTAATTTTAATTTCATTTTTTAGCTACGTGACTTTACCGAAAGAACTAAGAGTATGCGAGGAGTTGAATAAACATCAGTGCTGCACTGCCCCCTGGTGGATATTAATTCTGAGAATTCATTACAGCCACTTTTACCATTTTTTTTGTATTGCTTATTTAGATTTCTTAACCTAAGAGCCATACTGAGTCGTCTCAAGACTCGTTTTTTTCTTGACAGGCTTTCACAGTGGGGGGTCAGGCGATGATGTTTCCGCCTGTAATCCCAATTCAGTAATTTGCAGGGACATTTTCAGCATTGTCGGTGGGTTTTTTTTAGCTTTCGCGACCAATATCACCCATGATGCCGATTTTTTTTTTGGGGGGGGGGAGTTAGATCTCGTAAATATATAAATGTGTCGTTAAACCCGCCACCACCCGACACAGCCTAATTAGTTAAGGTTTGTCACGTGTACAGAACATGCAAATTCGTTACGAGTACAGCACACCCGTGTGTTGGAGAGCAAATCCACAACATTTACAAATCTGGCTGTCGCCTGATGAAGCTGGTTGTAATTACTGGCGAAACGTCGTACTCAAATTGTAAATGTTGTGGCTTTGCTCTCCAACACACCGGTTACTGCTGTACTAGTATAATACACTATACACTACACTATACACTACACTATACACTACACTATACACTACACACTAGTGCTGTACTAGTGACGAATTGGCCACGTTCTGTTTACGTGACAACTAGTTGGCCGTGTCGGGTGGTGGCGGGTTTAACGACACATTCATATAAAGTGTGCTTAAAACTGTTTTTAACGTTCCTGAGAATTTGCAACAATACCAGGAGACCACCTGGAGCAGATTCCAGGCACGTGTTGTTACGGTCAGTGCTGGTTGGTCAATGGGGAGGGGGAGGGGGGCGACGTACGGCGCGAAAGAAGTCCAACAATACATATACGTATACGTTGAAATGGCGGGTAGCGAAAATCAGAATCAGAAAGGGTTTCATTCGCCATGAAAGTTCGCACAGACAAGGAATTTACTTTGGCCGGAAGGTGCATACATTCACCATATAGGAATCTTAAATCTTAAATAAGTGGTGTACAAGTCTAACTATATTAAAGGTACAAGTCTAACTAATACTAAGGCGCTAAAGTATGTAAAAATTGAATAAAATAAAATATAAAATATACAATAGCTATAATATACAATATAAAATTACAAAAATGCAAATAGGGTAACATAGTTCAAATATGGCAGGGTGTCAAATGTAACAGTGACAGCATTTGTTGTTGTTGACAACATGATCCTAATACAATTGTCACATCTTACGCACGTAAAGTAATCTTCGTGAAATAGCGGGGAAACACGGGAGCGATATAATCGCATCGCCTTGTGAAACACGTGATCACAAAGTTACGGGAAACCGATATTGTGATCGTGAACACATCGCAGAATCGTATCGTGAAGGGGCAAACAACATCGCGGTCGCTAAACTCAGTACCGCTTTGTAGGCAGTCGACAGGAATTGCCCAATTGAAGGATTGCCATAAGAATGTGGAATGTGGAATGGTCGGCGTGGTTAGTACGCGGGCGATAGCAAGACGCGTCCAGCAGGTGGGGCTATGCCATTTATACAAATATCCTCCGTGTAGCCTTGTTGGGGGCAAGGGCCGCCCATAAATGACGTCACGCGATTTTGAACGATTTTTGACCCCTCCCCCCCTCGTCACACAGCGTCACAAAAAGTCAGACCCCCCCTACCTAAAATATGACGTCACAAAGCTCTGCCCCCCACCCCCCCCCCAAAAAAATAAAACATGCTTGAAATCGCTTTAAACACTTGTCATTGTAGTGCGTATTTAATGTGGCGCTGCACTCTGATGTTGTAGGAGAAAACATTTATTACAAAGTCTATTTAATTAAGTAGAACGTGTTGTCTATGTTTATTTAAAGTTGCGCATTTTGATGTGACGTCACATTTCTCACCCCCCCCCCCCTCGTCACACATGTCTGACCCCTCCCCCCAGGTGCGTGACGTCATTTATGGGCGGCCCCCAAGTGCTGTTAGCGAGCTCCTATGAAGGTCGGCGCCTAACACGAGGGGGTGGGTGGCCGCGCCCTACCGCCTTTGTCTCCCCAATGGCGATTTTGACACACCGCACCAAGTGCTCATTTGAGTCTGAGTCGACCTAGGGGAGGCCCAAGACCGATTCAAATAATCGTCACCGGTGTTGGCCGTGAGCGGGAATCGAACTCGAGTCGCCGGGTTCGTAGCGAAACGCGCTAACCGCTGCGCCACCGCTCCGCCACCGCTCCTCACTTTCTCAGTGAACGGACACTGCACCACCGATGTTTCTTCTTCCAAGCATTTAACAACAACAATAACAACAACAACAACTGAACACCACATTAGTGAATACCGTAAACCGTTGAAAGGAAACGTGAATCATGGGCGAGGCAACGTCGGGAACGAACGATGCCTGAACGCGCCCCTTGCGGGTATCCGCGATGTGAACTCGGTGTGCATGAACCCACAGCATCATCGCCGGTGAGACAAAGACGGCCGTGGTGGTGCTACCCCCCCTCGCCCCCCCTCGCCCCCCCTCGCCCCTCCACCGCCATCCCATCCCCCCACCACCCCCACCCCGCTCCGCTTGTCTTAATAGGTGCTCGCGAACAGCACTTGCCCCAACACTCTAAGTAGGCTACATTGCCATACCTTTGCCTGGACAGGTAACAAGGGCGCGGTGTCCAGGTGAGGCGCGCAATGACTCACCACCCCTCCACGCCCGGCTATTTGATCATCGGTCGCCATCGATCCAGGGTCGATTCAGGGTTCGATAATTGTTTTATACGACGAGTCTCGCACCTTCCGTGTGCGTCGCTTTCTCTCTCAAGGACTCGGACTCTTTGCGGGCACTGGAGGAATCCGATGAGCTATGAAGAGCTTTTTTGAGAGACATCCAGTCGCTAATGTTAGCAGTGAACGCACTGCGATATGAACCCCGAGATCCCCAGTCACGGCGAACATCAGTGGCGAGTGGCTATCTGAACCCCCCTCCCCCCACCCCACACTCCTTCACCAACGCACAATGCCAGCGTGGTGAAGTCTGGTCAAAAATCTTCCGTGACCCACACCAGGTGCTCATACATCAGTGGACTGTGCCCAATGGCGAATAAAAAAAATGACAAAAATTATCTTCTTGGTTTTGTCGGTAAAGTCACGTAGAAGGGAGATAATAAAATAATAAAACGAAAACATAATAAAATAATACAATTCTCACGACGTTTCGGCCACAACGCAAGCAGCCGTCCTCAGGTGAAGAACAGGTCTGTCGGAAAGACAGCGTCTGAATGAACACCACCAGGCTTGGCAGCGTATATTTAAGCTGGGTTAGGGGAGGAAGAGCGCCTTGACAAAGGAATTTGTGTCAAAAACTATTCAACTGTTCGGTCCCACTGAGCTACGTAGATTTTTTTTCAGAAGCTACCTGGTCACCACGACTGATAGCCAAACGAAGTGGCTTTCCATCATCACGTGGAAATGTATAGCGGTCCAAATACTCTGAACGCGTTGATGTTGATTCTAAATGTGGACGGGGGGAGGGGGGAAACAACGGAGGACCCGGAGAAAAATCAACGCGACCACAGGAAGAGAGAGAGACACACACATACAAACTCCAAATATACAGCAGCAGGCGTCAGGGTTGGGATCGGGATCGAACCCACGACCTCCTGTGTACCGGGTACATGATACTCCGACTGATGCTCCTGCTGTTGTTGAGTGACTCATGCAGCCAGCTATGGCTGCAGAGTTTGGTGGTACATATTGTTTATGTCGTTTATTGTGAAAATTCGGTCACAGTTCCTATGATCACTGTTACATTGCTTTTATGGCTTTATTTTGGTGATTTTCGAAAAGATTTTTGGTTTGGCCATGTTTGTTTCTTGTAGTACAGAGTTAGACTAATGGCCTTAATCTAAGTTGTCTTGTGGTTGTTGTTGTTTGACTTGCATCCCACTGGGATTGTTGCACACAGCGTTGGTGTACGGTGCTTTTTCTGCCATATTTTGCTGTCTTTTCTTGGATTTTCTGTTTGCACTTAGTCACTTTAAGATGTTTTCTTGTTCATGTTTTTTTGTTGCGGTTGCACCCGATTCAAGAGCCGAATGGCTCACAGGGCTATACCTAATACATGAACTTGAACTTGCACCGGGCGAAGGAGTTAACATCTCCCCACCGACATCTCCCCCATCATCCAGCAGTAGATCGATCAGGGTTGATGACGACGACGACGGGAACGAGCTGTCGTAGACTCAATCATCGACTCGGTGCACGCAGCGCGAGCCTACGCATCGCTTTGGAGCGAGGAACTCGAAGCTTAATTTGAAACGCCTCGCGTATGACATTCAATTTGTAAAGGCATCGCCTAAAACACATTAACATCCCAGTTCTAACTCAGGGTTGTGACTCAAAGAGTCAACGCATTGCAGAATGGTTGGTGAAGCTACATTCATTTAAGTTCAAACAATTGTGTGTGCGTGTGTGTGTTGGTGCTCGCTAACAGAACTTGCCCCAACAGTCTGTTAAAGCTTACACGGGAGGTCTTTGTCTTTGTGTTGGGCGTATCGTGGGAACCTGCGCTACAAACCCGGCGACTACGATCTGAACGGGTCCTGGGCCTTCCCTCGGTTCGACCGCCACGAGGAAGACAAAGGCGGCCGAGCGTGGTGCTGGCCACCCCCTCGTGCGCCGTGCGGGCCTTCATAGCTGCTACTCGCGAATAGCCTTTTCCACGAAGTATGTGAAGGCTATAGGGAGGGAGGGGAGGCATCTTTGTCCATGCGTGTGTATAACCCAGCAGCGTCGTGATTAGCGCACTGCGCGCTACTAACCCGGTGATCCGAGTTCTATTCCCGGTCCACAGCACGACAGCAGCGGCGGCGAACATTTGGATCAGACTTGGGTGTCCACAATGTCCACTCCGCCTTAAATTGAGTCGCTGGAGAGGACGCACAAACAATCAGCACTGGGGAGACAAAGGCGGCCGGGCGATGGTGTTTTGCCAACCCCCTCGTGTGTCTTCACAGGTAATGTTTGTCGTCTGCGAGGTTCTTACTCGCCCCGACTGAACATCTGCTTGATAGCGCATCGGATTCCTCCTCGGGTATCAATAAATATTCTGATTCTGGTAGGTGCTCGTCGAAAACGATTGCCCCAAACTGTGTGCTCAAGGCCATACGGGGCATCGATGTCTGTTGTGTATCGGGATCTTTGTATGAAAAGCGCCTTACAAATGTAGATTATTATTATTACACTATTATTATTACGACGACGACGGCCAAACCGCACCCTCTCGTGCGCGCCACGATGGCCTTCAGAAAAGTTGCTGCTCCTCGCTCAAGAGACCACTCCCTAAGCACGGGCGTAGCCGCAGTTTAACATTACAATGCCATTTTATATTTGACGTACATTTACACGGGTGTAGAGCAATAATGACGGGGGAGCGTTCGATGCGCTATGAACCCAGCCACGGCGAGAGAGTTCGGCTTAAGTATCGGAGTGATGCCCGTAACCTGCGTTACCCTGGTCATTCACCGTTCCCTTCAGCAAGCTGTGCTTTGACCAGCGTGGTGAAGTATGGTCATATCGCCTCCATCGACCGACGTGGCGTGGTCGGAGCGACGCCCTAATCCAGCAGTGGATTGACAAAGGCCAACGAAGACGAGTGTGAATTCATGACATAATTGCGATAGCCGCTTTGTTAGACTGACACGGGGAATTTGCAGAGTACCGTTTGTATCGGCAACGATGTTTCTAGAAGAGGGAAATGCAGGATTGTGAAAGTCTTGCGAGGTGTGACTGAGTTTGCGTTTTATTGCAAGCCGATGTATGGTGTCTGTGTACGTCACAGTATGTTGATCACGTGGTGGCGTGTACGTCACAGTTTGTTGATCACGTGGTGTCGTGTGTTCGTGACAGTTTGTTGATCACGTGGTGTCTGTGTTCGTGACAGTTTGTTGATCACGTGGTGTCTGTGTTCGTGACAGTTTGTTGATCACGTGGTGGCGTGTGTACGTCACAGTTTGTTGATCACGTGGTGTCGTGTGTTCGTGACAGTTTGTTGATCACGTGGTGGCGTGTGTACGTCACAGTTTGTTGATCACGTGGTGTCGTGTGTTCGTCACAGTTTGTTGATCACGTGGTGGCGTGTGTTCGTCACAGTTTGTTGATCACGTGGTGGCGTGTGTTCGTCACAGTTTGTTGATCACGTGGTGTCGTGTGTTCGTCACAGTTTGTTGATCACGTGGTGGCGTGTGTACGTCACAGTTTGTTGATCACGTGGTGGCGTGTGTTCGTCACAGTTTGTTGATCACGTGGTGTCTGTGTTCGTGACAGTTTGTTGATCACGTGGTGTCTGTGTTCGTGACAGTTTGTTGATCACGTGGTGTCTGTGTTCGTCACAGTTTGTTGATCACGTGGTGGCGTGTGTTCGTCACAGTTTGTTGATCACGTGGTGTCTGTGTTCGTCACAGTTTGTTGATCACGTGGTGTCTGTGTTCGTCACAGTTTGTTGATCACGTGGTGTCTGTGTTCGTGACAGTTTGTTGATCACGTGGTGTCTGTGTTCGTCACAGTTTGTTGATCACGTGGTGGCGTGTGTTCGTGACAGTTTGTTGATCACGTGGTGTCTGTGTTCGTGACAGTTTGTTGAGCACGTGGTGGCGTGTGTTGATGACAGTTTGTTGATCACGTGGTGTCTGTGTTCGTCACAGTTTGTTGATCACGTGGTGTCTGTGTTCGTGACAGTTTGTTGATCACGTGGTGGCGCGTGTTCGTGACAGTTTGTTGATCACGTGGTGGCGTGTGTTGATGACAGATTGTTGATCACGTGGTGACGTGTGTTCGTCACAGTTTGTTGATCCACGTGGTGGCGTGTGTTCGTCACAGTTTGTTGATCACGTGGTGTCGTGTGTTCGTCACAGTTGCTCAGCACAGGACACAAGCCCATCCCACTCCCCCACATATGCCAAGCAGAGCGAGAACCGTCAGCACCGTCACGCGTACTCAGGTATCATCCTCGCATCGCCCGCTTCAGGCTGGGCTATCAAACAAAGGCGGTGGCCACCACAACACGTGCTTTCAGTGTGCGCTTCTGCGGCCGTCTGGAACGCTCTTCCTTACGATATTAGAAAGCCACTGGAGCTATGCACTTTTAAATCGTCTAGATTCAAAAACTAATTTCTTCAGAACTGCTTTTTCGTGTTTAGTTTGTTGTCCTTCCTCTGCACGTCCGATTTCCCCATCCATTCTTTCCGTGACTCTACTCAGCACCTCAGATTTGCACGGTTGGCTACGTACGGTGCGAAAGAAGCTCAACATACATGCATACATACATACATGGTGGCAACCGGCCGAGTCCATCTCTCGGTGAGTAATACCTGTAACGCGAAACTGAGGAGCCAGGGCAGCATGCCTCGGGGCGCATTAGCCATTACTCAAAAATGAAATCTATAACCCATTGTGTTGAGTTTATAAATAAGACGCGAGAGAGACTGAGCTTTTGGGATGGAGGCATTGTGTGTATGGGGGGGTTAACGAGAGACGGGAGAGAATAATTATGAGATTAGCTAAAGGCATTCACTGTTGTCGCTTTGTCGAGGACGTGAAACGAACACAATGCAAGTCCATGTCACGTTTAGACTCTCGAAATGCGAGCATAGTCCACTTGTGTGTATACCTGTGTGTGTGTACCTGTGTGTGTGTGTACCTGTGTGTGTGTACCTGTGTGTGTGTACCTGTGTGTGTGTAGGTGTGCCCATGTGTGTGTGTGTGTGTGCGGTGCATCGGCCAGCCGTCTCAGTCAGTCGACCCGTGGCACCTGGGTGTGCCCCGTGACCTCCTGCCAGCGGGCGTTAGACACTTCACGTGGCCTCAACGTGCACCTAGCCTGGCACAAGCGCCGTGGTGACGTCGCCGCCACTTGATGACGAATGGCGGTTGTTGTTGTTGTTGTTGCGGTGTATGCGCGCGTGCGTGGGTGTCCGGTGTGTTTGGGGAGCGGTGGTCACGAGTGGTTAGTGCACTACACTGCCAATCCAGTTTCTTGAGCTCGATTCTGGGCCAAATGAATTGCCTGATGCAGTTGGCAGGCATCAGTACTGGGGAGACAAAGGCGTCAGGGTGTGACCTCACTACCGCCTCGTGCCTTTCTTTCGACGCATGATGATACAGGACCATGAATCTGCGATGAGTAAGATGCTAGGAATGTCAGGGCAGTGTAGTGTAGTTGTGTATGCACGTGATTCTAGATTTGAAGCTTTCGTGACTGCAAGGATTCATATTCTTAGGTTTTTTTGGTAAAGTCACGTAGGTAAAAAATAAAAATAAAAATTAATAAAAGTTAAATAAAAAATAAAAATCACTTACTTGATGCAGCAGTCGTGCTGTGACGGTTCCACCTGAAGACGGAAGCTTGTGTTGCCTCCGAAACGTCGTGATTTGTATGTTATTTTTATTTAACTTTAATTAATTTTCATTTTAAATTTTTACCTACGTGACTTTACCGAAAAAACCTAAGAATGTGTATGCACGGACTCTGAGGTGCAGGGGGGGGGGGGGGGGGGGGAGAACAACACACTAAACACCAACAACAGTTCTAACGAAACGGGTTTTCAATCCAGATTATTTACAAGCGCACCGCTCCAGTGGCTTCCTAACATGGGAAGGAAGAGCGTTCCAGACGGCCACAGGAGCGCATCTGAAAGTGCTCGATGCGGTGACCATCACCGCCTTTGTTCGATGGCCCAGCAGCCAAAAGCCGCTGCCGCCACTGTTGCTGCTGCTGCTGCTGCTGCCGCCACTGCTGCTGCTGCTGCTGCCGCTGCTGCAGCTGCTGCTGCTGCTGCCGCTGCTGCTGCTGCAGCTGCTGCTGCTGCTGCTGCTGCTGCTGCCGCTGCTGCAGCTGCTGCCGCTGCTGCTGCTGCTGCTGCTGCTGCAGCTGCTGCTGCTGCTGCTGCTGCTGCTGCTGCTGCTGCTGCTGCTGCTGCTGCTGCTGCAGCTGCTGCTGCTGCTGCTGCTGCTGCCGCTGCTGCTGCTGCTGCTGCTGCTGCTGCTGCTGCTGCAGCTGCTGCTGCTGCCGCCGCTGCTGCTGCTGCTGCTGCCGCCGCTGCTGCTGCTGCTGCTGCCGCCGCTGCTGCTGCTGCAGCTGCTGCTGCTGCCGCTGCTGCTACTACGAGGATGACGACCGGAGTTCGCGTGATGATGGTTTATGTCCCTTGACGAGATCAACTTGTAAGTTCAACGTAGAACTTGGTGGGAAAGTCTCGTAGACATAATCAGGAGGAGTGGGCAGTGGTGGGAGGGGCGCGTGGAGTGCAGAGAGATAGTGATGGGTGGGACGCGTGGTGGGCACAGTAGAGAGATAGTGATGGGTGGGACGCGTGGTGGGCACAGAAGAGAGATAGTGATGGGTGGGACGCGTGGTGTGCACAGCAGATAGATAGTGATGAGTGGGACGCGTGGTGGGCACAGTAGAGAGAGAGTGATGGGTGGGACGCGTGGTGTGCAGAGTAGAGAGATAGTGATGGGTGGGACGCGTGGTGTGCACAGTAGAGAGAGAGAGAGTGATGAGTGGGACGCGTGGTGGGCACAGTAGAGAGATAGTGATGGGTGGGACGCGTGGTGTGCACAGTAGATAGATAGTGATGGGTGGGACGCGTGGTGTGCACAGAAGAGAGATAGTGATGGGTGGGACGCGTGGTGGGCACAGTAGACAGATAGTGATGGGTGGGATGCGTGGTGTGCACAGCAGAGAGATAGTGATGGGTGGGACGCGTGGTGGGCACAGTAGACAGATAGTGATGGGTGGGATGCGTGGTGTGCACAGTAGAGAGATAGTGATGGGTGGGACACGTGGTGTGCACAGCAGAGAGATAGTGATGAGTGGGACGCATGGTGTGCACAGTAGAGAGATAGTGATGGGTGGGACGCGTGGTGTGCAGAGTAGAGAGAGAGTGATGGGTGGGACGCGTGGTGTGCAGAGTAGAGAGAGAGTGATGGGTGGGACGCGTGGTGTGCACAGTAGAGAGAGAGTGATGGGTGGGACGCGTGGTGTGCAGAGTAGAGAGAGAGTGATGGGTGGGACGCGTGGTGTGCAGAGTAGAGAGAGAGTGATGGGTGGGACGCGTGGTGTGCACAGTAGAGAGAGAGAGAGAGTGATGAGTGGGACGCGTGGTGTGCACAGCAGAGAGAGAGTGATGGGTGGGACGCGTGGTGTGCACAGTAGAGAGATAGTGATGGGTGGGACACGTGGTGGGCACAGTAGAGAGATAGTGATGGGTGGGACGCGTGGTGTGCACAGTAGAGAGAGAGAGAGAGTGATGAGTGGGACGCGTGGTGTGCACAGCAGAGAGAGAGTGATGAGTGGGACGCGTGGTGTGCACAGTAGAGAGATAGTGATGGGTGGGACGCGTGGTGTGCACAGCACAGAGATAGTGATGGGTGGGACGCGTGGTGGGCACAGTAGAGAGAGAGTGATGGGTGGGACGCGTGGTGTGCAGAGTAGAGAGAGAGTGATGGGTGGGACGCGTGGTGGGCACAGTAGAGAGATAGTGATGGGTGGGACGCGTGGTTTGCGGGGTGGAGGGGGAGTGCAGGTCACCGAGACGGGCGTTAGAGTTCCACTCAGAGTTCAGTGACCGAGGGGAAGGCCCAGGGCTGAATCGTTCACCGGCTCTGCCTGGCGTCAACAAACCCAGCAAACATTTCAGCTCGTTACGTGTCTGCTCAAGTCTACCAGCCACAGTGACCCTTTGCCACGAGACACGAATCTCTGGGGAGACCTCAAGGGTGGCGATTAAATTTCAATTTAAAGCTTTCGTGACTGCAGGGATTCATCTTATTGGTTCTTTCGGTAAAGTCACGTAGAAGGGAAATAATAAAATAATAAAAATTGAAATATAAATTAAAACGTAATATTTTATATTTTTGTTATTAATATTATTTAATTATTTCCCTTCTACGTGACTTTACCGAAAGAACCAAGAAGGGTGGCGATTACTTCGGGAGCGAACCTTGACGATTACGGTAGCGAAGCATCGCGTGTAGGAGTGGAGATGTCGTCTGTAGAATATCGGTCTCTGAAGGATGCACTTACCGTGCATCAAAGGGAAGATTTAAAGCCTTAATGGTGGTGGAGGAGAAAATCTGTTTTTAAATCCTTTATATTAAGTTCACTTGCTTGCTTGCTTGCTTACGATCGTGCAAATCTTTCGGTCGTTTTTTTACCCACTTCCCGTGATCCAATCGAGCTGACATTTTGCACACAGACTCGTTGTGCGTGACAATTTATTTTCGTGAAATTTTTCCCCCCAAAATTTTACACTTTTTAGGAAAAAAATAATTATATTTAATTACCAATTGCTTAATGGTTGGCAGGCAATCATCTGACCCATAGGTGGCAGCCATCTCAAGCCAGAGGACGAGAGGACTCTAGCCGCCACGCATATAAAGGATTTATAGTGAAAAACTTAGTTTTTACGGGTAAATTTTTTGCGGGTTTGTGTTTGTGGAGTCTCAAATCTGCATCAGGAAGGGCGCAATGGCGAGGTGCTACGGCACGTGACCCAAGTTCACGCGATTCGCCTCCGCAAGTATCTCCGCGAACAAAAGTAGTCCGGCCACGGAAAGTTCATGCGTGGAAAAAAAAAAACCCTCCCTCGGTGTCTCGTTTCCAAAGCTCGAAGAGGGCGAAATTCACGCCGTCCTGAGCCGCCGTGCGTCTCGTTTGTGTTGTTGTTGATGAGCTTCCATCTAAACCCTTGAGGTGAATATTTGGAACGAGACTGATGTCGTTGCTTTTATATTGGCCTTCATCGCTTGCTTTTCAGAGACTGCCCCAAGTCTAAATGGACACGGCGTTGTCGTGACGTGCGCCGATTTTGTGGGCATATGAACGCCGTTCTGGCATACGCTGGTGAGACCAATATTAGTCCGGCTGCATTTGCTCAAACAAGCAAACTCTGGGACTGATTTTGACTTTTTTCCGTCTCATCATCATTCAGGCTTGTTACTATTTAAACTAACCTCCAATTTCATCATGGGACCTCCTCTGCCAGTACCAAAATATACTAATAGGGTTTTCCCCCTTTTTTCTGGCAACAAAACTGACACCTTTTGCAAGGAATCATGCTTACATTAACCACAATACTTGCAGTCAAATGCAAACAAAAAACAATACTCTGATAATTTATGCATTGTCTTTGAAACTGATTGGTCCACACCAGAGACAGCTTTCTTTGGAGCCTAGTCTCATATGGTGTTCGACCAGATGATTTGACTGCAAGTATTGTGGTTAATGTAAGCATGATTCCTTGCAAAAGGTGTCAGTTTTGTTGCCAGAAAAAAGGGGGAAAACCCTATTAGTATAACCTACAATTGTTTTTTATTTCACCAGGTAAGGCTCACTGAGCTGTATAGCTCCTTTTCAGAAGCGACCTGGCCACAAATGATAGCTCAACGAAGTGGCTCATCACGTGGAAATTTACAGCAGCAAAATATTTTTAAACGCGTGACGTTGATTCTAACTGTGGAGGGAGAAACCGGACGACCCGGAGACAAATCCACGCGACCACGTGATGAACGCGTGATGAACACGTGATGAACACACAAACTCCAAATATACAACAGCAGGCGTCAGAGTTGGGATCGAACTAACGACCTCCTGTATACCAGGCGAGGTAGTTAACATCTCCTAGCCACCGTGGCGCCCCAATGTTAACAAACGCTGCTGGGTCACTGCATATAATTGGCAAGAATACTCCATTCAAATTATCTGACTCCGTTCACCGCAAAAGGCAATACTGCAAACAAGCACATACAATATTGAACCAAGTTCTCTTTATACAGTGGCTTTCGTTTATATTGCTCCACAGCAAACCATAATAAGTGTATCTAGAACAGCTGCATACTCAACGATTAACACATACAAAAAATATCACTTACGTAAGATGTGTAAATTGAATGCGTAATATTAATAATACACAGTAGTGCATTCTTTTTTGTTATATTGCAAAATAAGGAAAATGTAATTGGAATTCCTGTTGTTAATAATGCCGTTTTGAAATGCCACATGCGAGTTCCTCTCACTTAGTGTCATGCATAATGTTAGTTTGGATTGCTTACGAGATTTCCATTGCACGCAGTCCTGGTCGTTGCTTATTCTAGGTATTGTTTATTTGTATAATGTTCGTAAAATGTACCCGCTTTTGTCCTGTATGTGTGTTATGTTGAACTTCTTAGCGAGCCACACTCATCGGAGCTTCGGGGGAAGGACAACAAACTAAACTTGAAGAGCAGTTCTCAAGAAATGAGTCTTCAATCTCAACCCTCCCTGCCTATGTCACGTACTGGCCACCGTCATACCAACCGTGCGATGCTGTCCCTATAAACCCTCCCTCCCCATGTCACGTACTGGCCACCGTCATACCAGCCGTGCGATGCTGCCCCTATAAACCCTCCCTCCCCATGTCACGTACTGGCCACCGTCATACCAACCGTGCGATGCTGCCCCTATAAACCCTCCCTCCCCATGTCACGTACTGGCCACCGTCATACCAGCCGTGCGATGCTGCCCCTATAAACCCTCCCTCCCCATGTCACGTACTTGCCACCGTCATACCAGCCGTGCGATGCTGCCCCTATAAACCCTCCCTCCCCATGTCACGTGCTGGCCACCATCATACCAGCCGTGCTATGCTGCCCCTATAAACCCTCCCTCCCCACTGTGACGTGCTGGCTACCGTCATACCAGCCTTGCTATGCTGCCCCTATAAACCCTCCCTCCCCATGTGACGTGCTGGCTACCGTCATACCAGCCTTGCTATGCTGCCCCTATAAACCCTCCCTCCCCATGTGACGTGCTGGCTACCGTCATACCAGCCGTGCGATGCTGCCCCTGCAAACCCTCCCTCCCCATGTGACGTGCTGGCTACCGTCATACCAGCCTTGCTATGCTGCCCCTATAAACCCTCCCTCCCCATGTGACGTGCTGGCTACCGTCATACCAGCCGTGCGATGCTGCCCCTGCAAACCCTCCCTCCCCATGTGACGTGCTGGCTACCGTCATACCAGCCGTGCGATGCTGCCCCTGCAAACCCTCCCTCCCCATGTGACGTGCTGGCTACCGTCATACCAGCCGTGCGATGCTGCCCCTATAAACCCTCCCTCCCCATGTCACGTGCTGGCTACCATCATACCAACCGTGCTATGCTGCCCCTGTAAACCCTCCCTCCTCATGTCACGTGCTGGCTACCATCATACCAGCCGTACTATGCAGCCCCTGTCAACCCTCCCTCCCCATGTCACGTGCTGGCTACCATCATACCAACCGTGCTATGCTGCCCCTGTAAACCCTCCCTCCTCATGTCACGTGCTGGCTACCATCATACCAGCCGTACTATGCAGCCCCTGTCAACCCTCCCTCCCCATGTCACGTGCTGGCTACCATCATACCAACCGTGCTATGCTGCCCCTGTCAACCCTCCCTCCCCATGTCACGTGCTGGCTACCATCATACCAACCGTGCTATGCAGCCCCTGTAAACCCTCCCTCCCCATGTCACGCGCTGGCCGCTTTGGCCGTGTCGCCAGACAACAAGAGGCGTCTTGGCTGAGTCAGCCCTCACACGGCTCCCATTCCCATTGTTTCATTCTACCGGAGGAATCCGATGAGTCGCAAAACTCCCGTGTCAAAGATGTGCAGTAAGGGGAGAGTCAGGACGTGACGCCCCCCCCCCCCCCCCCCTGATCTCTGTCCGATCGACAGCAATATCGTCAATTCGAGTTCCTTATCATCGGGGGGCGGGGGGCTGGGGGACCGTTCGTGGGCAAATTACTCGGAGGCCTGACCAAGCCCCGTGCGTATTCTTGGTTCTTGCTCTCCGCCTGATGAAGGCCGCTTGTGTTGCGATCGAAACGTCGTGGTTTTTTAGCTTACATTTTTTTATTTGTAATAAACATTTTTTATATATATAAAATTTATTTTCTTATTTTTTTTACTTTTATTTTCCATCTACGTGACTTTACCGAAAGATGCAAGCACATGAATTCCTGCAGTCACGAAAGTTTAAAGCCCCTTGCGGCTCGCTGCCTCTGAACGCTGATCGAGGATCTTGCGCTCCGCTTGAAGAAGGCGGCTCCCCTCCTGTCAGAGGTCGCAAACGGGTTTTGATTCCTTACCCGTACCCATACCCGGCCGCACCAGGGTCGCAAATGGGTACCCGTACCCGTACCCGGCTGGGTACGGGTACCCGTTCCATACCCGTACCCGTACCCTACCCGAAATGAGTGACAAACAGTGACTCACCAGTGACTCACGGCCTACCCGTACCCGTACCCGGCCACACCAGGGTCGCAAACGGGTACCCGTACCCGGCCGGGTACGGGTACCCGTCCCCTACTCGTACCCGTACCCTACCCGAAATGAGTGACAAACGGTGACTCACCAGTGACTCACGGCCTACCCGTACCCGGCCGCACCAGAGTCGCAAGCGGGTACCCGTACCCCCGTACCCGGCTGGGTACGGGTAGCCGGGTATCGGGTAGGGTACGGGTATCGGGTGCCCGATTGCGACCTCTGCCTCCTGTGCCCGACTCTGCTGCACAATTTCAAATGAGGTGGCAACTTCACGGAGCCGGACTCATTGCGGAGAGCGTGCCCCCTTGTGGGAGGAGTCTGGCATACTGGAAATGATGCTGGTAGGAGCCACCTGGTTCCACCAGCCCACAGGGGATTATTGTGTCCGTCCGTCCGTCGTGAATTTTTAAATGGGAGGGGTGGGGCTGGGTGGAAAGAGGAGGGTGGGGAGGGGCTGGGTGGGGAGAGTGGGGAGGGGCTGAGTGGTGAGGGTGGGGCTGGGTGGGGGTGGGAGGAATAGGGCATGGGTGGAGAGGGGAGAGTGGGGAGGGAGGGGCTGGGTGGGGAGGGTGGGGAGGGGCTGGGTGGGGGGTGGGAGGGGTGGGGCTGGGTGGGGAGGGGCTGGTCACCCCGTGGTGCCCTTATAAAACTCAACGTTTAACCTACTCACGCCGGCTTGTGCCCGCCCTCACAGTCGGGCATATTTGCGGAATACACCACGCCGCCGTTGACCCTGGCCATTGACCGAGCAACCCAACGTTCCTACCAGCTCCCTCCGCAGGAATGTGTTTATTCAATGCGTTACGACTGTTTAATTAGATTTACACGCAATACCTAGGGCGTGTAATGTATACTTCGAAGCAGATAAACAAATACAGCAATAACAACAGATTATCTGGAGAGTGTAAAGATTACTTAAAACGCCGTTTAATGTTCGTCACTTGACCATCATCGTGAAGCAAAATGTGTAAGGCCGCTTTGTGAACCCACGCCCAAGAGGTGTGATTGTCACGGGGCGTGAAATGCTCACGGGGCGTTTTGTAAATTAAACTCGAGGCGAGAGACCTTAGCAAACGACGTGGGTGAGAGCGGAATTTAAGCTTGCGGGTTCCCCTAAAAACCTATTAAAACTACTCAACTATTTTTGTTAAATGATTATTTTACAATGTAAGGCCCACTGAGCGATAGAGCTCTATTTCAGAAGCGACCTGGCCACAACTGATAGCGCAACGAATAATAATCATTCAAATGTTTCATGCGCGTTCCATGCTAGGATCCCAATGCGTAATGCACGGAAAGCAGAGAACAGAACCAGGAGCAAGCGAGCAAACTAAGGAGGGAAGTATACTCTTAGGTTTTTTCGGTAAAGTCACGTAGGAAAAAATAAATAATAAATAATAAAAATAATAGAAACATTTATAGAAAAATAATAATAATTCACGACGTTTCGGAGGCAACACAAGCTTCCGTCTTCAGGTGGAACCGTCACAGCACGATTGCTGTATCAAGTAAAGAGAAATCCCAAGAGACCCGACCTTGTATATATACTGGTTAAGGGGGGGGGGGAGCCAGGATGGGCCGCGGGAGAGGAGTTATGTTTCAACCTCCATCGCTCCAGGGTGGATTAAAATCAACTGCAAGATTTTCACGAGCAAGTCTTCGAACGGATAGACCGTCCCTCGCCACCGCCCCCACCCCAACCCCCCACAGCCACAACCACCGCCACGGCAACGTGGAATTTCCACCAAAACAAAGCAATGTTCGCCGTCCTGGAAGTCCGTTCGGGCGGAGGGATGAACCAACCGCGGCCCCTTTTGATTTCTCTCCCCTAACTAGCGGACGGGCTCCTAATCACGCGCTCGTCTGCAAAGTGGCTTGACCACCAGCGCTCCACGATCCGCCTGTTGACGACACAGCCACGTGGCGAGACGCGTGTCTGGGGAGAGAAGCGAGCTCGGATTGGCAGCACAGACGATTTTTGTCTCTCTTCTTTCTCTTTCTCTCTTCTCAAGATGCTGCAAGGTGACACTGACGGCTGCTCTGTGCTGCTTCCAGTGTTCAGGGGCCTGCTCAAGGCGCGGCTCCGGCTGGAGCACGCCATGTACCACACACGTGTCGGTGATGCGCAGCGCGTCTTCTTCTCTGTGTCTCTGTCTCTCGCTGTGTCTCTGTCTCTCTCTGTGTCTCTGTCTCTCTCTGTGTGTCTCTGTCTCTCTCTGTGTCTCTGTCTCTCTCTGTGTCTCTGTCTCTCTCTGCTCAAGACGCGGCTCCGGCTGGAGCACGCCATGTACCACACACGTGTTGGTGATGTGTACGTCTTCTTCGAACGCTGGGGAGCCAGACAAGCCCCTCTCTGTACCAGCGTGGACGGCACCCTCGTGTTCACCTTCTGAAGCGCTCGCTCGTCGCCGTGGCGTGCGCGATGACCACCACCACCACCACGTGGCTTTTCTTTCGTGTTGTGCGCGGTGCTTTTAGCGCCACGGCGCGTGGATTTATAGCGATTATTTGTGTTGCTGGTGACTGTTTATTTCATATCGGAATCGCCTCCAGTGCTGTTGCTGCTGGCGGCAATAAAAGTTGTTTAAAAGTCAAAGTCTCTTCTCTCTTTTTTTTGTGTGTCTCTCTCTCTCTTTCTTTTTGCGGGGGGCTGTCGCAAAAGTTCAATGCCTAAACAGGGCGTTTCTCACAAAGGAGTAGCCACACTTTTTGGAATTCGCCGCCGTTGATGACACGTTGCATTTACTGTAATTGCCGCGTTTAAGGGGCAGAAAAGAGAAAGAGAGAGAAAAAAAGAGACACAGGGTGTCAAAGTCGTACTCGTCGGATGAGATATTTGCTAAAGTGACGGCTGAGCAACGTGGCACTCAAGCCCGGTGATGAACTCTGGGGCTGCTTTGATGTGGGTCAACAGTTTGAATCCCCCCCTCCCCGTAGGGTTTGCCCAAATAAAAACAAGGTAACGACTTCTATATGTCGTTGAGAGAGATAAATACGATAACGGAAGCAGCGGCTGGGGGGGGGAGACGGACTGCGTGACCAAGAATCGAGACATTTAATGTCCCGGGAAGATTTGTTTACAGATGTCACAGGAGCGGTGACGAAAATACATAACGAATCTAGGACCAGGTGCTTAGCTTAATTCTAACCAAAGTCTGCGGCGATGGCGTGCACAAGATCAGGATGATGTGTGCAGCAGTCTGTAAGTAAATAAACGCGTGACAAAACATAGCTACGGGGTTTTTTTTTCATCATTAAAAAATGAACCCGTAAAAACAAAGTTTTTCACTATAAATCCTTTATATGCGTGGCATCGGTTTTATTGTATTATTCATTTGTTTTTCTTGAGTAAGAGTTTCATTTTTACCACATTGGTATTTTAAATAAAATATGAAAAAAAAATCCTAAAAAGTGGAAAATTTTGGAAAAGTTTTTTTCACGAAAATAAATTGTCACGCACAACGAGTCTGTGTGCAAAATGTCAGCTCGATTGGATCACGGGAAGTGGGTTAAAAAACGACCGAAAGATTTGCACGGTCGTAAGCGCGCAAGCAAGCAAGTGAACTTAATATAAAGGATTTAAAAAATAACTTTTAAGTGAACAATTTTTTAGAGCCATATATGTGTGCCGGGCTTTTGTCAATCCACTGCTGGACGAAGCCTCTTCGCACCGTGAGGTCATACGGCTGCTTGTTTGACCATACCTCCCCACTGGCATTCGCTGTGGCCGAGATGTGAACTTAGGTCTTAGCACAGTGCGCTAACCACTGCGTCACTACTCCACATGGTCACAGTTTATATCGTGCTGTAATCCCATGATGACGACAATGATAATGGTGACCATTGACGATGACGTTGACTGATGCCGATGATGATGAAGATGATGACGACGATGATGATCATGATGACGATTATGACGATTATGACGACGATGATGACGACGACGATGACGACAATGATAATGGTGACCATTGCCGATGACGTTGACTGATGCCGATTATGACGAAGATGATGACGACGATGACGATCATGATGATGACGATCATGATGATGACGATTATGATGATGACGACGACGATGATGACAACAATGATGATGATGACAAAGATCGATTCCAATGTAGCTGACTTACTGCGAGAAGAACACTTTACACTTCTTTAGGAAAAGCTGATGGATTGTGTTTGTATGCACAGAGGCTCTTTACACGTTTGCGTGCTTGGTTTGAAACTCACATTGTTTCCGGCTACCCGGCGCTACGATAGCATTTTTGTTGTTGTTGTTGTTGTCATCGTTTGCAGATTTTTTAAAATTATTTTTTGAGAACTTACTGCAACCGCCAGACAGGATAATAATCATTAGAAGAAGCAGAAGCAGAGGAAGGAGACACGGGAGTGGAGCCGTGTGTAGGCTTGAAGCTCTGAAGGGTGCCAAATGGCCAAGGGGGCAATTTTTTGTTGTCGTAGCGCGGTGAAGACGACACCGAGACGCGAGTTTGAAATGTTTTGAGGTGTGTTGCTCAAACCCCAAACACCAAGAAAAAAATGTAATTACAGCGGAGTGTGTCTGACGCTGCGTTGTCACAATCAACAAACCCGCAATGACATTGCCGCAGCGGTGGAGCGATATTGCTGCACAACTGGACATCTGTGAAAAAGAGAAGAACTTTCTAGCTCATCGGATTCCTCCAATATAAGTAAAGTCACGTAGGTAAAAAAAATGAAATTAAAATTAATTTTAAAAAATTGTAATTTTTTTTTTTACCTCCGTGACTTTACCGAAAGAACTAAGTGTATGAATCATTGCAGTCACGAAAGCTTCAAATCTAGAATATAAGTAACGTCTGTGTGACTTCCTCCTTCTCCTCTGATGTCTTTGCCGGCGTGGAAAAGCGGACCAGCCACCCTTCCGCAGCTGGCCTCTAGACATCCCTTCAGTTGAGGTTCTTCTGCCAGCAGTGTGCGTCGGCAAGAAATTGCGGGGCTGCACCCTTGCCTGTGTATCCCGTGCTCGTCGGCATACCGGGCGGCTGTGTTTGCGGCAAGCGGTAATTGTGTTGCCGTGCTGCGAGGCACGCTTTTATTTTCTCTCGCCTCTAAGCTGCGATCAGAAGGTTGCAAGTTCAAATCCTGGTCGGGGGTTACAGAACGGTCTTCTCTAAAAAACACTGGGCAGGCGTTGTTGTGCCTGGGTCGTAAGCCAGGGCTCGACACAAAGGAACCCACAGACTAATATGGGAGCTACAGACTAATATGGGACCCACAGACGAATATGGGACCCACAGACTAATATGGGAGCCACAGACTAATATGGGATCCACAGACTAATATGGGAGCTACAGACTAATATGGGACCCACAGGCTAATATGGAAGCCACAGACTAATATGGGACCCACAGACTAATATGGGACCCACAGACTAATATGGGTCCCACAGACGAATATGGGACCCACAGACTAATATGGGACCCACAGACTAATATGGGATCCACAGACTAATATGGGATCCACAGACTAATATGGGACCCACAGACGAATATGGGACCCACAGACTAATATGGGATCCACAGACTAATATGGGACCCACAGACTAATATGGGAACCACAGACTGATATGGGACCCACAGACTAATATGGGACACACAGACTAATACGGGACCCACAGACTAATATGGGACCCAAAGACTAATATGGGACCCACAGACTAATATGGGAGCCACAGACTAATATGGGAGGGAACCATAGACTAATATGGGACCCACAGACTAATATGGGAGGGAACCATAGACTAATATGGGACCCACAGACACATATGGGAGGGAACCATAGACTAATATGGGACCCACAGACTAATATGGGAGGGAACCATAGACTAATATGGGACCCACAGACTAATATGGGAGGGAACCATAGACTAATATGGGACCCACAGACTAATATGGGAGGGAACCATAGACTAATATGGGACCCACAGACTAATATGGGACCCACAGACTAATATGGGACCCACAGACTAAAATGGGAGGGAACCATAGACTAATATAGACTTTAAAATGTGCCCATATTGACGACCATCGACGATGTTTTCCGTTCACCCACCAATAAATAAGAGACCCCCCCCCTTTCTCGTCCCTCTCAGATCTGGCAACAAATCTTGGCGCGTCATCTGTTACCCCCTCCCCCCCCCCCAAACTAAAAAAACTTTTCAAAAACGCCTCCCTCCCAACCAAAATCGTTCCCAGCCACTACTGCGGCGAAAGGTCACGCACGCAACTCACGCCACCACCGCTCCTGATCTGCCTGCGAGGCAGTCGACAAAACAAGAATCACCGTGTTCCATCTCGCCCACAGTGAGGGCCAGATTAAACTTTGACCTTTGGAGAGGCTTTTGTCGTCTTTATTTCTTTCGCTCTCTTTTTTTTTTACGATCAGTGGAAACAAGAAGATGCTCGGTGTATTCGGCACTTTGCTTCGTTCATCATTTCGTAAAAATGTTTTTTTTTAAACCGGCTTTATGTAAAAACCCCCACCTCTCGCTCACTCTCTCGGTCACTCTCTCGGTCACTCTCTCGGTCACTCTCTCACTCACTCACTCGCTCTCTCTCTCGCTCACTCTCTCGCTCACTCTCTCGCTCACTCTCTCGCTCACTCTCTCGGTCACTCTCTCGCTCTCTCTCTCTCCTCCCCCTCCTCGAGTAGCGTCCCCGTTTTTGTTGCTTTATTGGGTTTTTTTGTTTTTTAGGAGGAGGAGGTGGGGGTGGAGGGGAGAGCTCGTGGTCGAAAACGCACGAATTGTATTCATTAATGTTTAGTTTCACACAAATTTGCATCTCGCAAACGTCGAGGGAACGACGTGAAAGTGAGACGAGGGTTGCCAGGCGGAGGAGTCCACGCCAAAACATTCCCAAGCTCTGCAGTCCTCTAATAAAAATATATTTTTAAAAAATCTATTCTATGACAAGCTTTGTGTTTTTGTGTGTGCTTCACGACTCAAACTTGCAGCCAAGGTGGAGGTGACTCTGTGGCACAATTGAATGTCATTTCGTGGTCAAGTGCGGTCAGGCATTCACATCAGCCGGGTCACTCCGGGCCTGCGACCTGGAGAGAAACATTCCCCCACCCACCATTGGAACCGCATTTGCCAGAAGAAAAAATATGATAATTGTTTTTTTACCCTTTTATCTGGCAACAATCATATTTTATCATATTTTTTCTTCTGGCAAATGAGGTTCCAATGGTATAAATGCTTACCCCGAGCTCTCATACTCTGATGGTGCATTGTCTTTGAGTTGTGCGCCTTTTGGCGTCATCTGGTCCAACACCATGTGAGACTAGGCTCTAAGGAAAGCTGTCTCGGGTGTGGACCAATCAACTTCAAGGACAGTGCATACATTATCAGAGTTATGTTTTTTGTTTGCATTACGACTGCAGGTATTGTGGTCTATGCAAACATGACTCCTTGTAAAAAAGGTGTCAGTTTTGTTGCCAGATAAAAGGGTAAAAAAACAATTATAATTCCCCTACCCGTCAAACGGTGGCTAGGAGATGTTAACTACCTCGCCTGCTATGCAGGAGGTCGTGGATTCGATCCCAACCCTGAAGCCTGCTGTATAATTGGAGTTTGCGTGTCTCTCTCTCTCTTATCATATCCACGGTGGCTAGGAGATGTTAACTACCTCGCCTAGTACACAGGAGGTCGTGGATTCGATCCCGACCCTGAAGCCTGCTGTATAATTGGAGTTTGCGTGTCTCTCTCTCTCTCTTATCATATCCACGGTTGCTTGGAGATGTTAACTACCTCGCCTGTAACGCAGGAGGTCGTGGATTCGATCCCGACCCTGAAGCCTGCTGTATAATTGGAGTTTGCGTGTATCTCATCATTATCACGGTGGCTTCTAGATGTTAACTACCTCGCCTGCTATGCAGGAGGTCGTGGATTCGATCCCAACCCTGAAGCCTGCTGTATAATTGGAGTTTGCGTGTCTCTCTCTCCCTTATCATCTCCACAGTGGCTAGGAGATGTTAACTACCTCGCCTGGTGTACAGGAGGTCGTGGATTCGATCCCGACCCTGAAGCCCGCTCTATATTTGGAGTTTGCGTGTCTCTCTGCGGGTGTCGCGTGGATTTTCTCAAGGTCCTCCGGGTTTCCCCCTCCACATTTCGCATCAACGTCACGTGTTCAGAGTATTTGTCTGCTATAAATATCGACGCGATAAGCCACTTCGTTGACCTATCATTTGTTACGGCCGGGTCACTTCTGAAAAAGAGCCATACACAGCTCAGTGGGATTTGCCTTGTGAAATAGAAGGAGCTTAGTTTTAAACCGCATCCAGTCGACCTCTCGCAGGGGCTACGGTGCTACGCCTACCTGCTCAAGTCTGTCAGCGAACCAGAAAATATTAATCCAGATATTATACCCTGACCGATCTTTGGTGGGGCTAGGACTTTACACACAGCCCTGTACACTCTGTGCGTGAGTCTATAGAGTTGTGTGTGAGTCTATAGGGCTGTGTGTGAGTCTATAGGGTTGTGTGTGAGTCCATAGGGCTATGTGTAAGTATATAGGGCTGTGTGTGAGTCTATATAGTGTTGTGTCTGTCTCTATAGGGCTGTGTGTGAGTCTATATGGCTGTGTGTGAGTCTATAAGTCTTTGTGTGAGTCTATAGGGCTGTCTGTGAGTCTATAAGTCTGTGTGTGAGTCTCTATAGGTCTGTGTGTGAGTCTCTATAGGACTGTGTGTGAGTCTATAAGTCTGTGTGTGAGTCTATAGGTCTATGTGTGAGTCTATAGGTCTGTGTGTAAGTCTATATGTCTGTGTGTGAGTCTATAGGTCTGTGTGTAAGTCTATAGGGCTGTGTGTGAGTCTATAAGTCTGTGTGTGAGTCTATAGGTCTATGTGTGAGTCTATAGGTCTGTGTGTAAGTCTATATGTCTGTGTGTGAGTCTATAAGTCTGTGTGTGAGTCTATAAGTCTGTGTGTGAGTCTATAAGTCTGTGTGTGAGTCTATAGGGCTGTGTGTGAGTCTATAAGTCTGTGTGTGAGTCTATAAGTCTGTGTGTGAGTCTATAAGTCTGTGTGTGAGTCTATAGGGCTGTGTGTGAGTCTATAAGTATGTGTGTGAGTCAATGTGCGGACAGTGGGCGTGATTAGAGAAGGGGCGCAGACGATGCACGGAGACGAGCTTCACCGCAATGAACGGGAGCCCGTGTCTGCTCAGGAGGAGAATCAACAAAACGCACGCGTATTCCGTAGACACATTCCCAGGTGCTGCCAAGCGGGGCCTTGGCGCTTCAGTTCGCGTTCTTTCTTTTGATTTGGAGCCCCGCTGTGGCTCCTGCGATTGCTACCTGATTAAACACTTCCCCGTAATTCATTTGTGCGACACGGGATACTTTTGTCGTAGTAATAATAAAAATAACTCTGCAATCCTCCTCCCCCGCCTCCCCCCCCGCCTCCATCCTCCCTCCTGCTCATGTTCACAGCCACGAGGTTGTAGAATTAAGAAAGGTTTTGTTAGCAGGAGAGTTGTGGTTCGGAGATGCGTGCGTGCACGTGTGTGTGTGTGTGGGGAGCGGTGGTGCAGCGGTGAGCGCTGCGCAATGAGTGTGTGTAAGAGTGTGTGTGTGAGAGTGTGTGTGTGAGAGTGTGTGTGTGAGAGAGTGTGTGTGTGTGAGAGTGTGTGTGTGTGAGAGTGTGTGTGTGTGAAAGTGTGAGAGTGTGTGAGTGAGTGTGAGAGTGTGTGTGTGTAAGAGTGTGTATGTGAGTCCGGCAAAACAACCTCCTCGCGGTGCCGGACGGGCAACACTGTCGTGGGCAGTGCTGTGGGGGGAGGGCCAATGCCCATTGGCCTCTCCCCTCATGGCGTCTGTGACCACCACAGTGGCTAAACGGGGGCTCTGGACGGGTGTGAGGGGCTGGTAACCCCTCCACCTTCAATTAACCACCACTAAACCACGAATTAAACATAAACCTGTAACAAATAAGCTTGTGCCGGAGGCCCCGAGGGGTCAGGCTTTTATGACGTCTCCTGGCCAAACCCCATTTGGCGGAGCCAGGAGATTGAATTTTCACCCTCGGGGCTCCTCCAGAAACAACAAAAAACCATTGCGGATGGCCACGTGGAATGTTCGAACGCTCACTGCGGAGGAGAGGCTGCCACTCCTCTGTCGGGAGCTGGACCGGTACCGCCTGGATCTCTGTGGCATTCAGGAGGTCCGGTGGACCGGTTCTGGCTCCTGCCACCATGAGGGGTGGACAGTCCTCTGCCAAACAACAGGGTGTGGCTCTTCTTCTGAACAAAAGAATGAAGGGGGCGTGGGAGCGTGGCGGTGAGGTGTGGGAAGCTGTAAGCCCCAGGATACTTTGGGCTCGCCTTCCCATCAACCAGAGGCGAGGAGTGGTGGTCGTGGTTACTTATGCCCCCACCGAAGACGAACATCCGTGGAGGGATGCAGGCAAAGCCGATGAGTCAGACTCTTTCTATGACCTCCTGTCACAGGTGCTGGCTAAAGTGGCCACTCGGGACAGAGTCATCTTGTTGGGTGACTTCAATGCCCGAGTTGGTCATGATGCTGGTACCTGGTCTGGAGTGATTGGAAGACATGGGCCAGATCAGCTCAATAATAACGGTAGGAGGCTGCTAGATTTTTGTGCAGCCCATGGGCTTGTAATTACCAACACGCTCTTCCGGCATCGGCGCATCCACACAACATCATGGATACATGCCGGGTCCAAGCAAGAACATCTGCTGGACTACATAGTGACGGACCAGCGGATGCAAACCCTATGTCCTTGACACCAGGACCTACCGTGGAGCTGATCTGTCCTCTGACCATCGACTAGTCATCTGTAAGATGCGCCTGCCTTTCTTCCACTCCGGTGGTGGGTGTACACCCAGGATACCATTCCAACCAAAAGTGGCCTGGTCTCAGTTAGCTGATGAAAGTTGCAAGCGAGAATTTCATCATCGCTTGCAGATGGGGTTGGCATCGTCCCCCACTCCACCTGATGTCGAGGGGAAATGGGCGAGGTTTAAGACTGTGACTCATGCAGCTGCAATGGCTGCTTTGGGTACGCGGTCCAGACCTCCCCAGAAACCCTGGCTGACAGAGGAGGTGTTCAGGTTAATTGAGAAAAAGCGTCAGGCCCACTCTCATCGCCTACAGCATCCCACGTCAGAGAATGAGGAGGTTTACCGCAGCCTTCGCTCGGAAGTTCGGAGAGCCGTAAGGCGCTGTAAGGATGGGTGGTGGTCGCGGGTTGCTGAGGAGATGGAGTCTGCCTCAGTGGCCCGTGATCACAAATCACTATTTAACTCCATCAAAAAAGTAACCTGCAACGCCACACCTATTACCATCATTAGAGGAAAAAACGGTGATCCAATCTCCGACCCCCAGGAACAGGTTTGCAGATTTGCTGAGCATTTCTGTGAGGTCCTGGAGGAGGGAAATTCTCTCAGCCAGGAAAACATCATGGCACAAAGTGGTGATAACCCTGCTGAGGCTGCGGTGCCTCAAATATTGGAAGAGGTCACCCCCTGTGAGTGGCTGGCTGAGGTGCCAGCTGTTGAGGAAGTACTGAGGGCGATCCGGAGTCTGAGACCAGGGAAGGCATCGGGCAGAGATGATCTCCCAAGCGAAATGCTGAGGGAGGGTGGCGTTTGTGCACAGACTGCCCTATATGACATCATAACAACAGTCTGGACCACTGGACGGGTTCCGCAGGACTGGAAGGATGCCCTGGTGGTTCCCCTCTTTAAGAAGGGGGACCGTACCGACTGTAACAACTACAGGGGCATCTCACTCCTCAGTGTGCCGGGTAAGGTCCTGGCAAGGATTATTCAACATCGCCTTGCTAGGCACGCTGAGGAGAGGCTTGCGGAGCCCCAATGCGGTTTCAGGAAAGGGCGGTCCTGCACAGATGCCATATTTTCTGTCCGTCTGCTACAGCAGAGGTGTAGGGAATTCCAAAAAGACCTACATCTCTGCTTTATTGACCTGGTCAAGGCCTATGATACCATCAGTAGGACTGGGCTCTGGGTTGTTCTTCATGCTTTTGGAGTCCCTGACCCTCTGCTCACGATCATTAAGGACCTTCATGATGGTGAGCGGGCCCGGGTAAAACTACGTGGCCGGGAGTCGGAGCCTTTCCCTGTACACCTTGGGGTGCGACAGGGATGTCCTCTGGCTCCCACATTATTTAACATCTATTTTGACCGCGTAGTTCGTGAAGCCTTCAATAGCTGTACCGGGGGAATTTCCATTTGGTACAGATATAATGGGAGGCTGATCGACGCCCGGGTGCGATCAAGGGATGGCTCCCTATTGGTCAACCACGTTATGTATGCCGATGATTTGGTAATAGCTGCTCATTCAGAAGAGGAGTTGGAGGCGCTGCTGCTGAGACTGGAGCGTGCCACTAAGAGGTGGGGCCTTACCATCAGCCCCACCAAAACTAAGCACCTGCCTGGGTATTTTGTACCATCGGTCACTCCACCCCCACAACTCCCAATTGGTGATGGGGCAGTTGTGGAGAGAGTGGAGAGTTTCCCATACCTGGGCAGTGTGCTTATGACCGGCTCCAGTCTATCAGCAGAGGTCTCACTCCGAATCAGTCGAGCGGCAATATCTTTTCATCGGTTGCGTAACGCTGTGTGGAAGCTACCTGGTCTGTCGCTCCGCACGAAGCTTCAGGTCTTCTCGGCCACGGTCATTCCCTCCCTTCTCTACGCTTGCGAGACGTGGACCCCCCTGGTGGAGCATCTTCGCCGGTTGGAAACATTTAGGCTGGCCTGCCTACGATCCATCCTGGGTTTAACCAGGCTGGATTGTGTGAGGAGCTCACAAATCCTTGAAAGATCTGGGCAAAGTCCCATCAGTGAGCTCCTCCGGCAGGCAAGGCTGCGTTGGCTGGGTCATGTAGCCCGCATGCCCAGCCACCGCATGCCTAAACAGCTTTTGTTCGGCCGGATCGAGGGGGCTAGACGGGCGCGGCACGGGCTGGAGAAGAGATGGAGTGATGTGGTACAGGAGGACATGGAGCTGAGTGGACTTGCCGATGACTGGTACCAGCGGTGTCAAGATCGGCCTCAGTGGAGGAGGCTCGTGAAGGACGCTACTGGGCAGTTGGAGGCAGTCGCCCTCCAACAACAACGGAGGGCGGAGGAGCGACGCTCACAACAACGAGCGGAGCGCCGGGTGGCTAAAGCACAGCAAGTTGGCACAGTAGGGGGCACAGGTGGTGCATCAGCCAGTCATCTCGGTTATCTCGGTCAGTCGACCCGTGGCACCTGGGTCTGCCCCGTGACCTCCTGCCAGCGGGCTTTCGACACTTCACGTGGCCTCAAGGTGCACTTGGCCTGGCACAAGCATCGTGGTGACGTCACCGCCACTTAGTGGCGAATGGCGGTTGTTGTTGTTGTTGTATGTGAGTGTGTGTGAGTGAGAGTGTGTGAGTGAGTGTGTGAGTGTGTGTGAGTGAGTGTGTGACTCTGTGAGTGTGAGTGTGTGAGTGTGTGTGTGAGACTGTGTGAGTGTGTGTGTGAGAGAGAGTGTGTGAGTGAGTGTGAGTGAGTGTGTGAGACTGTGTGAGTGTGTGTGTGAGAGAGAGTGTGTGAGTGAGTGTGAGTGAGTGTGTGAGACTGTGTTAGTGTGTGTGTGAGAGAGAGTGTTTGAGTGTGTGAAAGTGTGTGTGAGTGAGTGTGAGTGAGTGTGTGAGACTGTGTGAGTGTGTGTGTGAGAGAGAGTGTGTGAGTGAGTGTGAGTGAGTGTGTGAGACTGTGTTAGTGTGTGTGTGAGAGAGAGTGTTTGAGTGTGTGAGAGTGTGTGTGAGTGTGTGTGAGAGTGTGAGTTCGGTTAGCACGTCGCGCTACACACGTGGCGACCCGAGTTCGATTCCCGCTCACGGCCAACACCAGCCGGTGACGATTATCTGAACCGGTTCTGGGCCTCCCCTTAGGTCGACTCAGCCTCAAATGTGTACCGGTGCGATGCGTAAAAATCGCCCCCGGAGAGACAAAGGCGGTCGGGCGTGGTGCTGCTCGGTCACGCAGCGCCTCTGCCGTTCCTAGCACGTGCTCACAAGCAGCACTTGTGCCGGCACAGCGGCTATAGCACGGGGGGGGGGGAGACAAAGGCGGCCGGTTTGCGTCGCGGCCACCAACAAAAACGTCCAGATGCTTCGCCGGTTGCACTTGCCCCCCCCCCAACTACCCCCGCCCCAACAGTTTCCCCCCCAGCAGCCCCCCCCCTAACAGCCCCCCCCCCAACAGCCCCCTCACCCAACAGCCCCCCCCAACAGCACCCCCCAAAAGGCCCCCCAACAGCCCCCCAACAGCCCCCCCCCCCAGCATGACATCGCTCCACGGCTCCGCGATGACCCCCCCCAACAGCCCCCCAACAGCCCCCCAACAGCCCCCCCAACAGCCCCCCCAACAGCCCCCCAACAGCCCCCCAACAGCCCCCCCAACAGCCCCTCCAACAGCCCCCAAACAGCCCCCCCAACAGCCCCCCCCCCCCGCGCCGTTCTTCGCGACTCCGCGGGTCGCCGCTTGCGCCTGACAGTAATTGTCGAGTGCGCCGCGCGTAATTGCTTAAGAAAGCAAAGTTACCCAAACTATGCTAAGCTTCCTTGGCGTCTGGCCAAGTGGAGTTCCTATACGTATAACCTTTCCCTAACTCCTCAGGGGAAATTGGATTATCCGCTTGAAAGTTGCAAGAAGAAGAAGGGGGGGGGGGGGAAATGCCGCAAATCGTGCCGACAGGCGTTCTCGATTCTCCTGTCATCCCCCACCCGCTCCCAATTACCAGAGGGAAGAGAGTTAGTTAAGTGGGATGATGTTAGGAGGAGGAGGAGGGAGGAGGGAGGAGGAGGAAGGGAGGGAGGGAGGGGAGGGATGGAGGGTGGTTGGGCTAATGGGTGTCCCAGAGTGCTTGTAGGGGATTTCGGGTTGGCCTCATCGAACGTAATTGTTTTCACGTCGCTTTTCAAGACGATTTATTCCGAGTGTGTTGCAGCGTTCGCGCGCTGCGTGCCCACGAGCCAATAGCCCGGATTTCGCTCGGATCCCTTCAGATCTCACAAGCTTAAGCGACGGGCTGAGCGTGGTTATTGCGTGGATTACCGTTTAATTACGTAGCTTTCCTTACTCCCAGAAATCCTCTCGCCGAATCCTGACACGTGTCTTTTCTTTTTCTTCGAGGTTCTTGTCCCCCCTTTGTCGCTGCGGCTGCCACCGCCGCCGCCGCCGCCGCGTAATCCCGATCGGGAAATTTGCAGGGATGCTATTCGTTTTTCTCTTCTGCTCAACATTTGCCCGATACCGGTGACATTTCGTGCTCGGTTTTGTTTGTTGCCGACGGGAGGAAACCCGAGCACACGGAAGAAGCCCCCACCCCCCACCCCCCATGCAGAAACGAAGGGGAGGGGGCGATCGAGAAAACCCCCCCGGATTTAAAGCTTTCGTGACTGCAGGGATTCATCTTCTTGGTTCTTTCGGTAAAGTTACGTAGAATGTAAATAATAAAATAATAAAATAAAACATAATAAAATCATTCTCACGAGCTGAGGACGGCTGCTTGCGTTGTGGCCGAAACTTCGTGAGAATTATTTTATCATGTTTTATTTTATTATTTTATTATTTCCATTCTACGTTACTTTACCGAAGGAACCAAGAAGAAACACCCCCCCGGGTTGGGAATCGAACCGAGGTGGTTCCAGCTGCAGAGCAAGGGCGTTACCACTGCGCCAGCCTGCATAGCAGCGGACACTTTTCGCAAAACGTGAAACGTCTTCTTGGTTCTTTCGGTAAAGTCACGTAGAAGCGAAAAAATCCGACAGACCTGTTCTTTACCTGAGGACGGCTGCTTGCGTTGTGGCCGAAACGTTGTGAGAATTGTATTTTATTATGTTTTATATTAATATTATTTAAAAGAAATAGCAACAAAAATCTAACCAGAAAACTATAGACAGACATATAAGCAGACAGATATCACAAAGATACACAGAGAGAGAACACGTATCAGCACAAAGAGAGAGGGATCGTCTCTGTGACGAGGCCTTAAATATAGAGAGGGGGCGGGGGCGGAGAGAGGGAGGGGGCAGAGAAAAAATTAGCATGTCAATGAGTGGACGACGACGTGGTACGGTACGCAAGTTTGAAAAATAGGAGAAAGACACACTAAAATTAAATAACCTAGCAAAATATCGAAATGTAATGTAATGCAACACAAAGAGTCGGTTAACACACAATTAACGCATAGCCTGGTTGATTACGTATTTCAAAGATTGCAAAGTTAGAATTTAAGTGTGAAAATTCCAAAGAGAGGACACAGGCAGAGAGAGAAAACAAAAAACCAGAGAGAGAGAAAAAAGATAAGCTTAAAACTTCCCCGTAGAAGTGGTTCAATCTTAATTTTGGAGCTTTTGTGACTCTCTGGTTTTTTGTTTTCTTACTGATTGGCTGTGTCGGGTGGTGGCGGCGTTCACGACACATTAATATTGACGCCATGTAACCCCAAACACCTCTTATGGATATTATTGGTCGCGAAAGCCTGCATGATAAATTGAGAATTCTAGTAGCGTCCACCCGCGTGTAGTCGAAACGTCACCTCGCGTGTTACGGGAAACAGACCTCAATCGGTAAACCCCGCAGAGCCGAACACGCGTTCGACAAAGCCGCATTTTCCTCCATGACAAAGATTATTATCGTCATATTATTGCAACGCATTTCGAGGTGCCGCTCTTCATATTTTTTTAAAATCTAAGTTTATCAACTCATAGTAAAATTATAAACATTTTTAAAACGTATCGTGTTGCATTGTTAATCGTGAATAACGATCTTGTGTCCATTATTTCGTTCCGAGTATTTTTCTTACACGACTAGGATGTGTGTGAGTCTTTGTAGGGGGGTGGTAGTGTAGTGGTTAGCGCGCCGCGCTACAAACCCGGTGACCCGAGTTTGATTCCCGTTCACGGCCAACCTCAGTAACGATTATCTGAACAGGGTCCTGGAGCCTCCCCTAGATCGACTCGGCCTCAAATGAGTACCTGGTGCGGTGTGTAAACATCCCTACAGGGGAGACAAAGGCGGTCGGGCGTGGTGCTGGCCACCCAACCCCTATGCGTTCCTGGCCTTAATAGGTGCTACTCGCTAACAGCACTTGCCAAAACAGTCTGTTAAGGCTATACGGGGGATCTTGGTCTTTGTCTGTGCAATATTACAAGGCTCTTAATGCATCTGCGGAAGACTGTCCCACATGAGATCAAATGCTATCACGGGCGAATTGTCTATCAAATATGCTTTGTTGACAGTTGTTGATGGTGTGTTAGTTAAAGTCTCCATATAGTCTGGCTTGCCTTTCACAATTCGACTGATATTTCTTGATCGAGGCAGGCACCACTCGAGATAATACTGCCAAGGTATTTGAAATGTAACGTCGACATCACATGGCCGTAACTTATGCGAGATGCCGTGCGATATATAGGACACTGGAGACGCATTAAAAAAATATCCTGAGTATCGCTGACTCATTTGTCTTCTAAAAAATAAACATCTGGAAAAATATTTCGGAATTAACAAAGCCAGCAATTATAGTGGTAAATAAATGGCTGTGAGCCACATAAAAAATTGTGCTTTGCAAAATGTTCTTTCAGAGTACTTGATGGAATTGTAATTATATGATGCCATAATTTCCGTATTTTTTTTATTTCTCGTGGCACTAACTGCGTGTGTGCACTTACACGCATTGAATAACCGTTAGGTAATCTTTATTCTGTGCAGCGAAGAGCCAATGCAAAGCAACAACACATGACGTAGTCAATGGAAACTTATATTGGTATACTTGTCGTCGTGAAATTTAACGATATCGTATTATGAAATTAAAAAATATGTCGCATCGTGAAATTGTATGGTATGGTATCGTGAAATTTGACGATATCGAATCGTTAAATCTGATGATAACTTATCGTCAAATTAGATGCTATCGTATCAGAAAATCCGATGATGTCGTATTGTGAAATTGAATGATATCGTACTATGAAATTTGACGATATCGTATCGTTTAATTTGGTGATAACGTTTCGCGAAATTTGATGTTATCGTATCATGAAATCACCATTACCAGTCGCCGCGTTCGCCAATTGCGGCCGTTTGCGCGCGTGCCGCTGACTGCCAACGCGAATCGGTGCCACCAAAAAATATAATCGAGCCGAGTCCAAACAACAACAACCCTCGGCGTTGCGTCCTCAATTTCTGCTGTTTGTTTGATGCTGGTGGGGGCTTATAAGTGGCTGACCGGGGGAGGGAGGTTGTGATTGGTTGGAATGAAAACTTTCAATTCACTCACAGGCTGATGTACAAATCTATCTGCGTTCGTACTTCGTTGGGGTTTCTGCGGTTGGGCCGTGTAGCTGTTACTGCTGCTGCTGCTGTTGTTGTTGTGTTTCTTCAGCTTGTGCTGTGCTTTATTTTGGCACGCGCGTGCCACAATTCACCGTAGGGATTTCTCTCAAACAGTCCTGTCCCGTCCCCTCGGTTGGGGAAATATTCATCAACTGCCCCTCCACCTGCCCCCCACCCTCCTGGCCTTAAAAGTGCTGTAGTCCTAAAACAAGTTCAAGTTGTTTGTTACTGACGTCACGGCCCTAATTTGTCTACTCCAGTTTGCCTTGCAGTTGTTTTGTACACGGAGTTTGGTGACACTGCATTGGCAGTGGTGCCCTAGCACTCATGATAATCATAATAAAACTCAACTCTACTCGACAGACCTGCTCTCCACCTGAAGACGGCTGCTTGCGTTGTGGCCGAAGCGTCGTGAGAATTATTTTCTTCTGTTTTATTTTTATTATTTTATTATTTCCATTCTACGTGACTTTACCGAAAGAACCAAGAAGAAAACAACTCAACACATTTGTCAATAACACTGTGGCCTTTGAATGAAAAGTCTATAATCGGCGACGTTTCGGGCAATGGCCCTCCTTCACAGCAGGTATGACGATGATGACGCTGATAACGCGGCTGCTAATGTAAATATGTTGATGGCCGATGCTTCAATAGCTGTCGACCCACACGGTTTACTCCGTATTCTTGTAGAGGGAAATTGAGTTTTCGGGTCATTACGCCGAACAGCCGTTTCAATACGGGCAACATTTTTTTTCTCTATTTGTTTGTGTTTCTCCCTTGTGATGTGACTTTGTCGGATGAACGTTGAGATTTATAAGAGGCACGGAGTGACCAATGAGGTCTGAATTGGTAGGGCACTGATAAGGGGTTGACAGGAATGCACTTCTGCTGACGATGATAAACAGAATCGATTTACGCCTGGGATCACGCAAGCAAAAAATACTCAAAGCGTTCGTCAAGAACACTATAATGGCATTGAAAGGAAAACCAATATAAGAGGCGACGTTTCGGCCGATGGCCCTTCTTTGCAGCACGTAGAAAGTCCAGAGAGTTAGAGTAAACCTTGACTGGCTGGCACTTGAAAGTGTCATTCCTAGAAGGATCTTTGTCATTCCTTATCGTGCCTTTCCGAGGGGGTATTCTGAATTTCACCCTCGATTGCTCTGTTACCGAGTTCATATCGGACGGTTCAGAAACGTTATTCACCAACAATATACATAGACACACAGTACTGTAGAACAAAAACTATGAAAAGTCTGCAAAGGAGCGTGGGGATTAATCATTCCCCGAGTTACAATCGACGGTTTCGAGAAGAGGAGCATGCCCGTTTGTGAACATGCACAGCAACTCAAGGACATTTAATCAGAAAACTTCTGCCGTAAGAAGAGTAAGAGGGCCGCTGTTACGAGATGTTAACTGCCTCGCCTGGTACACAGGAGGTCGTGGTTTCGACCCCGACGCTGACGCCTGCTGCTGTATATTTCGAGTTTGCATGTCTCTCTCACTCCGTGGTCGCGTGGATTTTTCTCCGGGTCCTCCGGTTTTTCCCTCCACATCCGATAAAAAAAAATTGTCCACACGACGGTAGGCCACGATCATTTGTGACCAGGTCGCTTCTGAAAAAGAGCTACACATGAATTTTCACTTCAAACTTTCGTGACTGCAGGAATTCATATTCTTGGTTCTTTCGGTAAAGTCACGTAAATATAAAATAAAAAATAACAATAAAAATAAAAATAAAATACAAAAATTTCTTCGCCTGATGAAGACCGCTTCTGTTGCGATCGAAACGTCGTGGGTTTTTTGCTTTCATTATTTTCAATGTATTATTTTTCTTTTTAATACATTTTTTATTTTTGAAAAATATTTTATTGTTCTTTTTTTATTTGTTATTTGTTTATTTCCTATCTCCGTGACTTTACCGACAGAACCAAGAACGGAGCCACACATCTTAATGGGCCTCATCTAGCAACCAAAATACAAAGTTTAAGTCGTGGACTCGGGTACGAACGCTTTGCCAAAAAGCATTGGCGAACGACAACCAAGAATAATGGAGTTGCAACCAAGCAAAGGAAACTCGTACACCGGTGGGAGATGGAGCTATGAAATAAATTCGTGTGTGCCAGTGCTGTTCTAGATTTGAAGCTTTCGTGACTGCAAGGATTCATATTCTTAGGTTTTTTTCGGTAAAGTCACGTAGGTAAAACATTAAAATTAATAAAAGTAAAATAAAATAAAAATCACGACGTTTCGGAGGCAACACAAGCTTCCGTCTTCTAAACGTCGTGATTTTTATTTTATTTTACTTTTATTAATTTTAATGTTTTACCTACGTGACTTTACCGAAAAAACCTAAGAATATGAATGCCAGTGCTGTGTTTAATGATTCACATTTGTGGGTTATCGCACAAGGCGGCCGCAGCTTTGGAGGAGTCCTGGATCCAGCGGTGAATTGACCGTGGCCGTGCGTGCGGTGTGAAGAGCCTGCGACTGCGCGCTTGAGTTTGGGAGATGATTGACAGGTGCCACGGCGGCGAGATTAACGCCACCGCGTTTTACACGGTGGCAATTGAAGGCATCTTGTGTGTGGGTGAGAGTGTTTCTCGCGTGTGTGGGGAGCGGTGGTGTAGCGGTTAGCGCCGCGCCGCGCTACGAACCCGGCGACTCGGGTTCGATTCCCGCTCGCGGCCGACACCGTTGTCGATTATCTGAGCCGGTCCTGGGACCCTCCCCTAGGTCGACTTAGCTTCAAATGAGTACCTGGTGCGCTGTGTAAACATCACCACTAGGGAGACAAAGGCGGCCGTGTCAGGTGTTGCTGGCCACCCACCCCCTCGTGTGCCGTGCCGGTCTTCAACGGTGCTACTCGCTAACAGCACTTGCCCCTACAGTCTGTTAAGGCTACACGGGGGATCTGCCTTACTGATAAATAGAGACGACTGCAAGGTTCAGACGGATCTTGAGAACAATCAGATGATGATGATGATGGAACAAAGGGCGTTCTACTTCAAGGTGGAATCACGTCCATCACTTAACACACCTTCTGCAAGGCCGCTCATTGCTTTTCTCTCTCCTCTCTCTCTGTCATGCGCTTACCACTGCAGAGCGCGGCCACCTGAGTTCAACTCCAGCTGCAGGCCGATGACTCAGACCCTCAATATCTGCCATCCATCGTCTCCGTCTGCTTTCAAAGGATCACGTGGGGGGTTTAAATCAGACAAACGGGAAATTAAGGATTTACATTTACGGGCCGCTTAAATGCTTAAATACCCCCCCCCCCCCCCACAGCGGATTACCTCGTCGTACATGTATGTATGTTGAACTTCTTTCGCGCCGTACGTAGCCAACCGTGCTAATCGGAGGTGCGGGGGAAGGACAGCGAACGAAACACACAAAGCAGTTCTAAAACTTGAATGAGTTTGCCAATCTAGATGATGATTTAGAAGTGCCTAGCTTCAGTGGCTTCCTAATATCCGAAGGGAGAGCGTTCCAGACGGCCGCAGAAGCGCTTGCTGTGGCCACCGTCTTTGTTTGATCGCCAATGATTCTCTGCGCTTATTCGTAAATTAATATACATATCTGCGTGTGTGTAGCGGTTAGCGCTACGCTGCGCTATGAACCCGGCGACCCGAGTTCGATTCCCGCTCACGGCCAACACCAGTGACGATTATCTGAACCGGTCCTGGGCCTCCCCTAGGTCGACTCAGCCTCAAATGAGTACCTGGTGCGGTGTGTAAACATCGCCACTAGGGAGACAAAGGCGGTCGGGCGTGGTGCTGGCCACCCACCCCCTCGTGTGCCGTTGCGGCCTTCATAGGTGCTCGCTAACAGCACTTGCCCCTACAGTCTGTTAAGGCTATATGGGGGATCTTTGTCTTTGTATATATCCAACCTGGATAACTCACATCGAACGAGATACGCGCATTCATATCTCCACGTGGTTCGTCTGCCTCGTGGAGAAGGATGGAGGGTTGGGGGTGGACGTGTTTTGGTGAGGCTTCGGTGACAGGATGGTGAGTGATCAGGCGTGCGTTAGAGACGAGCGGTGGGTGTAGTGGTTAGCGCTACGCTGCGCTACGAATCCGGCGACCCGAGTTCGATTCCCGCTCACGGTCAACACCGGTGGCGATTATCCGAACCGCTGATGGGTCTCCTCGAGGTCGACTCAGCCTCAAATGAGTACCTGGCGCTGTGTGTGGTAAACATCGCGGCTAGGAAGACAAAGGCGGCCGGGCGTGGTGCTGGCCACCCACCCCCTCGTGTGCAGCGCCGGTCTTCATAGGTGCTCGCTAACGGCACTTGCCCCAATAGTCTGTTAAGGCTATACGGGGGATCTTTGTCTTTGCTCTGCGGACAGATCAGAAGCCATCCGCAGACATCTGTGTGGTTCAGGAATGCTTGTGCGACGCGTACAAACGGCGTTTGCAATTAAGATGCCCTTCAGCCCGTTCATTAACGTGTATAAACATGTAGTGTCTGTGTGTGTGTGTGTTGAACTTCTATCGCACCGTACGTAGCCAACCGTGCTAATCGTAGGTGCGGTTTATACCTTGTGTGTGTGTGTACGCGTCTGTGTGTGCGGCCTCATTACGGAGGATCTTTGTCTTTTGTCTCATCGGTAGCGTAGTGGTTAGTGTAGTGGTTAGTGTAGTAGTTAGTGTAGTAGTTAGTGTAGTAGCTAGTGTAGTGGTTAGCGTAGTGGTCAGCGTAGTAGTTAGTGTAGTGGTTAGTGTAGTAGTTAGCATAGTGGTTAGTGTAGTGGTTAGTGTAGTGGTTAGCGTAGTGGTTAGCATAGTGGTTAGTGTAGTAGTTAGTGTAGTAGTTAGCGTAGTGGTTAGTGTAGTGGTAAGTGTAGTAGTTAGCGTAGTGGTTAGTGTAGTGGTTAGTGTAGTAGTTAGCGTAGTGGTTAGCGCTGCGCTACAAACCCAGCGGCCCGAGTCTCATTAGCAGCTACGGCTAACGCCGCTGGTGGTTCATCAGAAACCGTTCCCGGTCTTGCCTCTGGGTCAACTCAGCCTTAAATTAGTGCCTCGGCGTGCGGTGTCTAAACAACAGCGGTGGGGGGGAGACAACCTTGGGACTGAGACAGGGAGAGTTTGCCTACCACCCCCCGTGTTCCGTTGCCGGCCTTTATAAAGGGGCTCGTTCACACCGCTTTCCCCGACAGCTCGAACAAACATTTCAATGGAGGGGAGGGGGGTGGAATCTTTGTCTTTGCATAGAAGAACTCGAACTGGCCGGGTTCAAAATAACAAAAAATAAATGAACGTCTTGAGCTCGAGGTGGCCGAGTGGCTCAGAGGGCTGAGCTGGCACCGCTAAGGGACCTGGGTTCAAATCCGGGTGCCCGTGTGCGATTAAACAACGTGCGGTAACATCATTGGTACCTCATTTGCCAGTAAAAAACATATGATAATAGATTTTTTTACCCTTTTATCTGGCAACAGATAAAATGGTAAAAAAAAACAATTATCATATTTGTTTTGGCAACAGATAAAAGGGTAAAAAAACAATTATCATATTTTTTTACTGGCAAATGAGGTACCAATGATGTAAATGCTTACCCGAGCTTTCATACTCTGATGGTGCATTGTCTTTGAGTTGTGCGCCTTTTGGCGTCATCTGGTCCAACACCATGTGAGACTAGGCTCTAAGGAAAGCTGTCTCGGGTGTGGACCAATCAACTTCAAGGACAGTGCATACATTTTTCTTCTTGGTTCTTTCGGTAAAGTCACGTAGAAGGGAAGTAATAAAATAATACAAATAAAACATCATAAAATAATTCTCACGACGTTTCGGCCACAACACAAGTAGCCGTTCTCAGGTGAAGACCAGGTCTGTCGAGGCGACAGCGTCTAAAAGAAAACACCACCACTCTTGGAGCGTCTATTTAAGCTGGGTTGGAAGGGGGGGGGAAATGCGCATTGAGAAAATAATCTGCATACCAAGAGGAATTTTGCATATTTATAAGTGCATACATTATCAGAGTTATGTTTTTTGTTTGCGTTATGACTGCAGGTATTGTGGTCTATGCAAACATGACTCCTCGTAAAAAAGGTGTCAGTTTTGTTGCCAGATAGAAGGGTAAAAAAACAATTATCAACGTGTGGTGAGTTGATGGGACTCAGCGCGGTCACCGATGACTACACAGACACACAGACGCACAACAACTCCTCCCATGATTTCTCCGCAAATAATTTGGCGAAATCTCACCACGTGTCGATGATCCCTGTCGTGTCGTGCAGCGGTCCTCGCTCGCTCTCGTGACGAGCGAGGTCGGATTGTGCGGACCAAAGAGAAAGAGATTCACTTGATCTTCTTGGTTCTTTCGGTAAAGTCACGTAGAAGGGAAGTAATAAAATAATAAAAAAATAAAACATAATAAAATAATATAATAATATAATATAATAAATAAAATAATTTTTTATTATTTTATTACTTCCCTTCTACGTGACTTTACCGAAAGAACCAAGAAGATGAATCCCTGCAGTCACGAAAGCTTTAAATCGAGATTCACTTGAATTTCGATTTAAAGCTTTCGTGACTGCAAGGATTCATCTTCTTGGTTCTTTCGGTAAAGTCACGTAGAATGGAAATAATAAAAATAATAAAAAAATAAAACATAGTGAGAATTATTTTATTATGTTTTATTTTTATTATTTTTTTATTTCCATTCTACGTGACTTTACCGAAAGAACCAAGAAGAAGATTCACTTGAATTTAGGTGATCTCAGAATGAACCAAAAAAATCGACGCAATAAAAAATCAGGAATCAGCCAGGCCAAATTTTCCCAAAAACTCAATCACGGAGGAGCGCATTCCACCCTCCTTGTTTGGAACTTTATGAATGATCAAAAAGGTATTTTGTTTGTGTGTGTGTATGTGTACGTGATGGATACATAATAACGCGGCCTTAACCTCACAGTATACTCCCGTACGACAGAGCCGGTGGGGCTAGAACGCTGCAGCGTGGCCCCGCCGTGACTCGATGGGATCCAGCTCTGTCACATCCACTTCCGCGGCGCCCTCCGTCTCCAACACAGCGGCTCGCACTTGCCCCGTGCCAGAGAAATCCTCGGTGGCATTATTCTCCGGCTCGTGACGTAACTCCGATGGCGCAATTGGGATAGTAGGGGAGGGGGGCGGGGGCGATGGGGTGGGAGGGTAGGGGAGGGGTGGCGGGTGGGGGTGGGTGGGTGGTGGGCGAATTATTAATTAAATTGCTCACGACCCAAAAAACTAAAATTCCTTGCGATAACAGTGGCAGAGCTGGGGATGCGAATACCAACATCTCTACCTGCTGCCTTTGTTTCCTGCGCGTGTGTAAGTATGATGCGTTTCCAACTGGCTGTGAGTGAACAACCACGACGCACTTAAACCTGAACAAAGTGTGCAATAGATGCCCTTTGTTCGGCGGGCTTACCGGAGATAAGCCACCAGCGCGGATGTCAGGTTTAAGAAAACAATTGGCCGTGACATTACACTCGCATAATACACCGGGCTCACGTTTTGTCCATTCATTCACAAAGAATAATTCGCTCATTGTTGTTTTGGGACGTGTTTTTTTTGTAGGGGGGGGGGGGGGGTGGTGATGTGATTCATGCTGTATTGACAATCATGTCGGTGGTTGCAGGTGTGCGTGTGTGCGTGTGTGTGTGTGTGCGTGTGTGCGTGTGTGTGCGTGTGTGTGTGTGCGTGTGTGCGTGTGGATGTGAATGTGTCAGTGGGTGTATGTATGTGTGTGTGTGCAGGGGAGACTATGTGTGTATGTGAATGTGTCAGTGGGTGTATGTGTGTGTGCAGGGCAGACTACGTGTGTATGTGAATGTGTCAGTGGGTGTGTGTGTGTGTGTGCAAGGGAGACGACGTGTGTCTGTGAATGTGTCAATCGGTGTGTGTGTGTGTGATACACGCTGTGTGTGTGTGCAGGGCAGACTCTACGTGTGTGTGTGTGTGAATGTGTCAGTCGGCATGTGTGTGTGTGTGTGATACGCGCTGTGTGTGTGTGCGGGGAAGATTCCGTGTGTATGTGAATGTGTCAGTCGGTGTGTGTGCGTGTGTGATACGCGCCGTGTGTGTGTGTGCAGGGCAGACTCTAAGTGTGGATGTGAATGTGTCAGTCGGCATGTGTGTGTGTGTGTGATACGCGCTGTGTGTGCGGGAGAGACTCGACGTGTGTGTGTGTGTGAATGTGTCGGTGTGTGTGTGTGTGTGCTACGGTCTGTGTATGTACGGGGAGCAGTAGTGCAGCGTTTCGCACGCTCACGGACAACGCCACGTGACGGCTTCCACAGCACTTGCCCAAAACGCCTGTCGTTGTGCGTGCGTAGGGTGTGTGTGCCACGTGCGTTTGCGTGCATGCGTGTGCGTTGTCGGTAGGTGCGTGGGTGTGCGTACACTCGTGTGTGCGTGTGTGTGGGAGCGGTGGCGCAGTGGTGAGCGCACAGCACCACAAAACCGGCCACCAGAGTTCGATTCCCGCTCACAGCTTTGCATCGACTGAGAACTACCAGAACCGGTCCTGGGGTCTCCCCGAGGTCATCTCAGTCCTGAACAAGTATCCCGGTGCGGTGAACAAACATCATCACTGGGGAGGCAAATGCATCGTGCATCGTGTCAACACCAAACAGTCCTGTACGGTGACACGGGGCGATCTTGGCGTGTCCCTTGTGGGTACGCATGTATCTGTGTACGCGCGCACAGAGTGTGTCCGTACGCACGTGTGTACGTGTCTGCGTGTGGATGCGGTGGGGGTATGTGTGTGTGTCTATGGGGGTGTGGTTGTTTGGGTATTGAGTGGACTTGACTCTTCATACTTAGTGTTTCCGGCTCAGGGATTTTCCAACTATTACTATAATCCCTCTAGCGTGTGTGCGTGTGCGTGCGTGTGCGTGTGAGTTTGTGTGTGTTGTGCCAGCATGTAGAGATGTGTGGGAGAGTGCGGGGTTATCTGAACCGGTCATGGGCCTCCGCTAGGTGGACTCAGCTTCAAATGAGTACCTGGTGGAATGCGTGTAAAATATCAGCACTGTGGGAAGACAAAGGCGGCCGGGCGTGGTGATGGCCACCCACTCTATCGTGTGCCGTTGCGGCCCTCATAGGGGCTCGCTAACAGCACTTGCCCCTACAGCACGGTGTTAAGGCTACACGGTGGGTCTTTATTGCGCCTTTGTGTGCTGTGTGTCGTGGGGGGTGGTATTTGTGTGTCGTGGGGGGTAGCGGACTGGGGCCACGGACCCGGCCACCCGAGTTCGATTCTCGCTCGTGGCACCCAAAAATTGGGTTGCGAATAATCCGAAACCTGAATTTCGGCCTCGCCTAGATCGACTCGGCCTAAAATGTTCGCCTGGTGCGAATTCGTTAAGCGAAGGCGTTCTGTCGCAATGAGGTGCTCGCGAAACGGGACTTGCCCCAAGTTTGAGAGGCTACACGGGGGATCTTTGTAAATTGCGCGTGTTCTCGTCTAAGAACAGCAACAGACACACACAACACACAACACACGTGCGTCTGATTTTGTTCCATTTTCTTTGTCAATGTCCATTGTTTTGATGCAAGTTCGTGGTCTTTAGCCTGCATATGTTCTCGAATCCGTGTGTTCCTGCTGCAATGTGCCCTAAGGATAACTCTCCAAATGAGTCTCTAATCCCACCTCCCCCCACCCCCCTGTGGTGTTTGAATCAGACACTGATAAATCAAAAAAGTTAACAAAAGCTGAAAAGTGCGCAAATATTCTCATTGCAATACTACGTTGTATACAATGTTATACTGTGTTACAATGTGACATTAGAATATTATAAGCATCAAAGATTATAATTCATTTTAAAGTGGCTCTCTGCTCGAGCCAGACAATGTGTTGGTTGCTCATGTTCACGCCCAGTACGAAGCGAGTGGTGGAAATTCCACATTCGTATGGTGGGTCCAGTCTGACCATACGATGATTCATTTCGACATAGACCGGCATCATGCACCCTGCAGGCATGACGACGACGATGATGTGAAGTGAAGATGTTGATGGGTGATGCTGCTGCTGATGATGAATGATAAGGCTGTTCATGTGAACATGTTGATGGATGATGATGCTGCTGCTGATGATGATAAAGCTGTTCACGTGAAGATGTTAATGATGATGCTGCTGATGATGATAAGGCTGTTCATGTGAAGATGTTGATGGATGATGCTGCTGCTGATGATGATGATGATAAGGCTGTTCATGTGAAGATGTTTATGGGTGATGATGCTGCTGCTGATGATGATAAGGCTGTTCATGTGAAGATGTTGATGGGTGATGATGATGCTGCTGATGATGATAAGGCTGTTCATGTGAAGATGTTGATGGGTGATGATGCTGCTGCTGATGATGATAAGGCTGTTCATGTGAAGATGTTGATGGGTGATGATGATGCTGCTGATGATGATGATAAGGCTGTTCATGTGAAGATGTTGATGGGTGATGATGCTGCTGCTGATGATGATAAGGCTGTTTATGTGAAGATGTTGATGGATGATGATGCTGCTGATGATGATAAGGTTGTTCATGTGAAGATGTTGATGGATGATGATGATGCTGCTGCTGATGATGATGATGTTCATGCCGTTCATGTGAAGATGTTGATGGATGATGCTGCCGCTGCTGATGATGATAAGGCTGTTCACGTGAAGATGTTGATGGATGATGATGCTGCTGCTGATGATGATAAGGCTGTTTAAGTGAAGATGTTGATGGATGATGATGCTGCTGCTGATGATGATAAGGCTGTTTATGTGAAGATGTTAATGATGATGATGCTGCTGCTGATGATGATGATAAGGCTGCTCACGTGAAGATGTTGATGGATGATTTTGCTGCTGCTGATGATGCTGAGCTGCATCGATCTATGACTGGGATAACAAAATAACTCAACGAATTCGTTCATATCACCGTGCATGGCCTTAAAAGTAAAATATATATATAGGCGAGGCTTCGGGAAACGGCCCTAACCCAGGGAATTCGCTATGAACCCAGCGAATGATATCTGAACCGGCCTTGCTCCCTTCGACTCCATCAATAAAACACGCACGGACCATATTCGGTGAAGTATGGTCAAACAACCCACGTGGACGGCACCCACACACACACCCACACGGATTCACGCACGCACAATTACGCACGCACACAAGGTAAAATATCCACCACCGCACCGTACACATATATATACACATGCCAACGCACATACAAAGACAAAAATGTAACAGACTGTTGGGGCAAGTGCTGTTAGTAATTTGGATCTATGAAGTCCGGAATGGCTAACACGAGTGGGGATGGGGGGTTGACCAGCACCACGCCCGGCCGCCTTTGTCTCCCGAGTGACGATGTTTCGTGTTGGTGGTGGTCGTGAGCTGGAATTGAACTCCGGTGAGCCGGGTTTCGTAGCTCAATACGCTACCCACTACACTACCGCTCCCCACCAAAATCACACAAACACACACAGACACACACGTGTGTATGTATGTATGTATATGTGTGTGTGTGTGTGCCTGTGTGTAAACTACCGGCATAACAAAACCACACGCCCTTAGGGCTCCGTGATTGCGGAATGGATCAGCTACCCCAGACACGCACGTGTTCGGAGCCAGACTTTAGCAATCTTTGTGCTGTTTTGGATACATCTGGAGGTCGAGAAAGTGGAGTCGTAATGCCGCTTGGACAACAAAAAAAAAGTGGCGCCTCTTATCCAACAACGGGAACAAGAGAGAGAGAGAAAAAAACATCTGTTTAAAAAAATCAAAATAACCTCTCGCGACTTGTATTTCCAAGTAATGCCACGAAAAATGTGTGCGTGTGTTTTTTTTAAAGATCCTGAAAATTCTATAAAGAATCCCGCTATTCTTGTGAGCAGATTTTAAATCTGGCTTATAATAATAATGATGGTGCTGTTGCTGCTGATGATGACGACGGTGATGGTGTGGATTATCCTGCTGATGATCGTGATGATTTGGTGGTGATGGTGCTTCTGATGATGCCCTCTGATGCTGTCGATGATTTCGCTATGAGTCACGGTGATTGTGCGGATGATGACACTGGTGGTGGTGGTGATGATGATGGCGCTTCTGATCATCGCGACTATGACTGCTGATAATGGTGATAATATTAGGAAGTCACCGGAGCTATGCACTTTTAAATCTAGATTGAAAACTGATTTCTTTAACACCGCCTTTTGTGTTTAGTTCGATGTCCTTCACCGCACCCACAATTAGCACGTTTGGCTACGTACGGTGCGAATGAAGTTCAACATACGTACACACGTGATGCTGCTGCTGACGGTGACGATGCCGATGATGAGTGTGGCACCATCATATTGTGCTGAAGAGTTCTTGACTCTCCAATCGGAAATGTGGTCAACGGTGCCTCCTGTGTGATTGCTCAAATGAACTATACCTTCAGGTTGAGGAGTCAACAATCGTCGTGCAATCCCGGAAGAACTGGCCCCGTCATGGGAATGTGGAATTTCCACCACTGGACGAGGACCGGCAAACAGGAGCTGAAACATTACACCCGCGCTCCCTGGAGCAGCGATAGACTTTGAGTCGAGCCGAGTCTTTATTATTTATCATGAAACATTTTGTAGGAATTTCCACCTTCGGGTAGCGGTTAGCACGCTGGACTTGTAATCCAGAAGTCGCCGTTCGATTTTGCGGCGCGGCATTTGAAACAATGGGAAGTCATTTTTTTGGGGGGGGGGGGTTTGTTTTAATCCTCTTCCTCGCCGCCTTTGTCCAGAAGTATAAAGAGGGCACAAGAAGTATAAAGAGGGCACAAGAAGTATAAAGAGGGCACAAGGGCGCGTGGGGTGGTGGGGCTAAGACAGGAAACTTACGCCTCCTCCACCGACACGCTCTGGCCGGCGTGCAACAGATGACCACACAGCCACCCTCAGGAGGGCTCTCTCTCTCTGTCTCTCTCTGTCTGTCTCTCTCTGTCTCTCTCTCTGTCTCTCTCTCTCTGTCTCTCTGTGTCTCTGTCTCTCTCTGTCTCTCTCTGTCTCTGGCTGTCTCTCTCTGTCTCTCTCGGTCTCTCTCGGTCTCTTTCTCTCTCTGTCTCTCTGTGTGTCTCTCTCTCTGTCTTTCTCTGTCTCTCTCTGTCTCTCTCTGTCTCTTTCTCTGTCTCTCTCTGTATCTCTCTGTTTCTCTATCTGTCTATCTCTCTATCTCTCTCTGTCTCTGTCTCTCTCTGTCTCTTTCTCTGTCTCTCTCTGTATCTCTCTGTATCTCTCTGTTTCTCTATCTGTCTATCTCTCTATCTCTCTCTGTCTCTGTCTCTCTCGTCGCCCGGGTTGGTAGCGCTGTGACCTGGCTGCTGCTCCACCGCGTGCCTACAGGAGGGAAGACCGTGTGAGTCGGGGCTTTGACCCTTTCGTCTTGCGTAGCTGCACTTTAACCCCCCCCCCCCCCAACGTAGATCACAGTGTTTGGCTACGGCCTTAATTCGGGCCCTATTATACAGCGACGCTGAAAGCCAAACAGTCACCTCGCTTGCAGCTGGCAGCACTCGCGACAGCCGTGGCAGCGACGAGTGTTAGCCCATCGCGAACTGTGGCGTGGTGTCGTGGTGGGTGGTGTCGTGGTGGTGGTGTCGTGGTGGTGGTGTCGTGGTCGTGGTGGTGGTGTCGTGGTGGTGGTGTCGTGGTGGTGGTGTCGGAGTTTATTTCGAAGGGCCCGGTGAGCCAAGAAGCCCTTAAAGTCGGGGTTCCTCCGATGTACCAACAGGTGGCAGTAAGAAAAGACATTAATCATTATTGATGATCAATAATTATTGATGTCTTTTCTTACATCATTAATTTTTCGATGTCTTTTCTGACTGCGATAAGCGATAACGGACAAGCGAAATGCGGATCATAATCGCAATGTAATTTTTGTTTAAAGGAATAAAAATAACGTTAAAATTGGGTTGTTATCAAATAGGCCCACTGTATATCGAAACAGACACGAATTTAAATCTGCCATATCAATTGTGATGCGAAAACGGCTTAAATACGCGACGACATTACATTTATGAATTCAAAAGCGCAGCGTAGTGTCAGCAAAGCGCATAAAGTTGTCGCTTGCAATTAAGTTTTGCATTTCGTCAAACGTTTCATACATTGGCAGCTGGGGCTGAAATTCACCATGAAGAAGGGGCATTTCCCGAAACGTCGCTTATTCTTCTTAAACTGTTTTGTTGCCAGATAAAAGGGTAAACAAACAATTATCATATTTTTTACTGGCAAATGACGTTGGTGTAAATGCTTACCCCGAGCTCTCATACTCTGATGGTGCATTGTCTTTGAGTTGTGCGCCTTTTGGCGTCATCTGGTCCAACACCATGTGAGACTAGGCTCTAAGGAAAGCTGTCTCGGGTGTGGACCAATCAACTTCAAGGACAGTGCATTCATTATCAGAGTTGTGTTTTTTGTTTGCATTATGACTGCAGGTATTGTGGTCTATGCAAACATGACTCCTCGTAAAAAAAGGTGTCAGTTTTGTTGCCAGATAAAAGGGTAAAAAACCAATCATCATATTTTTGTTCTTCAATCTCTTCCTCTTCACGGCAGTTTTATTGACGCCTATGTCGAGTCGGTGCCGTCCGTGCTTATTCGTTCTCTGAAAACATCTCAATGCGGACAGGACCCCAGAGCACGGGCAATAGCAGGCACCAGCTCGCCTTCCCCGCTTTTCCCAGCGGTCGCTCCTCGAGATTACGGGTGGCGTCACGGCAACGTGGAGTTGTCCAGAGCAGCCTCAAAACGTGGCCAGCCGTGCGTGAGATCTGGCGACCTGGGGGTGGGGGTGTGGTGGGGCGCCTGGCACGCTCCGTGTGATTTGGCCGCAGGGCTGCAGGCGCAGTGTCCAGTGTCTATGTACCCGGTGGCCCCGGGCCTCTTGTACACACAACCCTCGTGCGTGCATTTCCCATAAATATGCTAAATGTCTATTGATATGCATATTCTTTTGTCAAGGCGCTCTTTTCCCCCCTTCCAACCCAGCTTATATACATGCTCCAAGCACGTGTGCTGTTTCATTCAGACGCTGTCGCCTCGACAGACCTGGTTTTCACCTGAGGACGGCTGCTTGCGTTGTGGCCGAAACGTCGTGAGAATTGTTTTATTATGTTTAATTTTTATTATTTTATTACTTCCCTTCTACGTGACTTTACCGAAAGAACCAAGAAGATGAATCCCTGCAGTCACGAAAGCTTTAAATCGAAATTTAGTACGGTACATTTCATTAAAGCGTGTTTAAAAAAAAAGTTATTTTAAATATTACTTTTTTTTATCAACACCTTCTACACGTTTGGTAGATTCAGGCTGGCCTGCCTACGATGCATCCCGCGTATCAACGAGGTTGTATCGTGGAATGAGCCCACAGATCTACAAACCATCTGAACAGGGATCGATCACTGAAATGCCTCCGGCACGCGAGGCTGCACTGGCTGGGTCACGTCGTCCGCATGCCCAGCCACCGCGTTCCCAAGCAGCTTCTGTGTGACCCGATCGAGGGGGGTAAGGGGCTCGAAGGGCGCGGCACGGGCTGGTGCGATACGGAGACACGTGGGGCCGATTGAACTTGCCGATGATCGCTACCGGCGGTGTCAAGATCGGCCTCTGTGGAGGAGGAGGAGGCTCGTGAAGGACGCTGCTGCTGCTGCTGCTACTGGGCAGTTGGAGGCAGTCGCCCTCCAGCGACAACGGAGTGCGGAGGAGCGACGCTCACAACAACGAACAAAAAGCGCCGGGCGGTTAAAACTCGGCGAGGTGGCGCAGTGGGGGAAAATCGCAGGTGATGGTGCATCTGCCAGTACACGTGACTTCAAAGGGCAACCTAACGTGGCACAACCGCTGCGGTGACGGCTGCTGTCGCTGTCGCACCGTTTGCTTCATTCCCACGCCTCGCACCCCCCCCCCACCCACCTCTCCGTCGCGTGTGGCTTTTGGCTCCACCGCCTCCTCCTCCCCGTGATCTCTGCTACGGTGCCGAGACTCAACTTTGATTGCGCAGTCGGGTCACCTGTGCCGTGCGTAATGTCGGCTTGGCAGGGCACCGCGTTGCGTGTAGCGCGCTCGTTAATCTGTCACGCGGCGCCGCGAATTAACCGCAGGGTGATTTAACAGTTTTATTTTTTATTTTTTCGTGTGTTCCTTCCATTGTCGTAGACGAATACTAATCGCAAGGGGCGAAGCGCGTGCACTTCTTAATTTGAGTCGCGTGTAAATAATCCCGATCACAGTTTGCCGGAGTTTTCAAACCACTTTGTTGTTCTTCTTGGTTCTTTCGATGAAGTCCCTTCTACGTGACTTTACCGAAAGAACCAAGAAGATGAATCCCTGCAGTCACGAAAGCTTTAAATCACTTTGTTGTTGTTGTTATTGTTGTTGTCCATCCGGTGCTCGCTGAGCTGCATTGCTGAACGAATACTTCACTACCTCGCCTGGTATACAGGAGGGTGTGGGTTCGATGCCGACCCTGACGTCTGCTGTATATTTGGGGTTTGCGTGTCTTTCTCTCTCTCTCTCTGTCATCATCATCATCATCACGGTGGCTAGGAGATGTTAACTGCCTCGCCTGGTATACAGGAGGATGTGTTTGATGCCGAACCTTACGCCTGCTGCTGTATATTTGGAGTTTGCGTGTCTCTCCCACCGTGGTCGCATGGATTTTTCTCTGGGTCTTTCGTATTTTCCCTCCACGTTAATAATCAACGTGCATTTAGAGAATTTCGCTGCTATACATTTCGGCATGACAATAAGCCACTTCGTTCGGCTGTCATTTGTGGCCAGGTCGCTTCTGAAAAAGTGCTGTATAGCTCAGTGGACCTTACCTGATGAAATCAAATAAAACATACCAGCTTAAATATACGCTCCAAGCGTGGTGTTGTTTCATTCAGACGCTGTCTCCCCGACAGACCTGGTCTTCACCTGAGGACGGCTGCTTGCGTTGTGACCGAAACGTCGTGAGAATTATTTTATTATGTTTTATTTTTATTATTTTATTACTTCCCTTCGACGTGACTTTACCGAAAGAACCAAGAAGAAAAAAACATACTTTAAAAAAAATGTCTGACTCACTACACACACAAAGTGCTTGCCACAAATTAACAACAATACCTGTCTGATCTCGTCATGGAGCATAAACCATCATCCTCACGCGATCTCTTTCTCGCAGCAGCAGCAGCTCTTGGCTGGGCCATCGATCACCGCATCGCGCGGCGCTTTCAGATGCGCTTCTGCGGCCGTCTGGAACGTTCTTCCTTCCTTCCGAAGCCACTGGGAGCTGTGTGCTTTTAAATCTAAATAAGTTTCTTTAGAACTTTTTTGTGTGTTTAGTTTGTTGTCCTTCCTTGCACCTCCGATTAGCACGGTTGGCTACGTACGGTGCGAAAGACGTTCAACATACATACGTACAAACTTACATACGTTGTTGTTGTTGTTGTGAGTGTAACTATCCCTTTATTTACAACACGAGTTGTTTGGGGATATCGTTATCGGACGCAATCATATATATATATATGTGAGCGAACAAAATTCACATCGCACGCGGCATTAATTCCAACCTGAATTTAAGTTTGAGTTTAATTTGATATGCTGTTGATGATGATCCCGTTAAACCAGTTGCCCGGATATTTTAGACGGGAGATCCGTGGTGCTGCGTAAAAACAGCAGCGGCAGCAGCAGCACTTAAAAACAAAAACGTCAACATCGTAGAGAATGGTAGCAGCCGCTGCCTTAAGGAATATCGCACAACGAGTGAACGGGGGGTTAAATGCATTACACGTGACGGATGCCATCGATCAAATTACGATTAACAAATGAAAAAAAAAACAATCTCAGCACGTGTCCGTGTCAATAACACTGCCGCCTTGCAATACGATGCGTAGCAATGCAAAGTGACGTTTCGGGAATTGGCCCTTATTCAGGGCACCACTGTAAGAGACGGCAAACTCTTTAATCAGAGCTCACGACTCCGGTAGCGGCCGCTGGAGATACAACAACAACAACAAATTATAACGCAGTGAGCGAAAGCAGGAGCTTGGTGAAGAAAATAAATGAAGATGATCGGTCTACAGGGCACGGAACATCGGGTGGATGGTCACGTGACCGCTGTCTGTGAACTATGACCTTCATCGGTGCTACCCGCGAACGGCACTGGACCCAAAAGCACGCCGAGGCTATCCGGGGGATCTTTGCCTCTGCGCGAGGCGTGGTGCTGGCCACTCACCAATCGCACGTGCCGTGCCGACCTTCATCGATGCTACTCGCCAACAACGCTTACCCCAACCAGACAAGACAGACACAAAGATCCCCCATTTAGCTTTAACAGACTGTAGGGGCAAGTGCTGTTAGCGAGCACCTATGAAGGCCGCAACGGTACACGAGGGGGTGGGTGGCCAGCACCACGCCC